>NC_045544.1:125805261-126002072 GCF_009769535.1 Thamnophis elegans | reverse complement strand
TATGATATATATAATTAGCACGATATAGATATAGATATAGATATAGATATAGATATAGATATTATAGATACATATATATGTATGTATGTCGTATATTCACAGAAGTGAGTACACCCCCTCCCAGTTTGTAAACTTTAAGTATATCTTGCCAGCATTTTAGACTTTAATGGCCGGGCCTTGTGTTATTTGGAGGGGACAGCACATTTACACTGTTATACAAGCTGTATACTCACTACTTTACATTGTAGCCAAGTGTCATTTCTTCAGTGTTGTCACATGAAAAGATATACTTAAGTATTTACAAAATGGGAGGGGCTGTACTCATTTCTGTGATATACCGTGCATGGAAACTAATCCAGGAGAGAATCAAGGATGGAAAGTAATCAAGGAGAAAAGCAACTTAAAACTGAGGAAAGATTTCCTGGCAGTGAGGACAATGATCCAATGAAACAGCTTGCCTTCAGAAGTCGTGGGTGCTCCAACACTGGAGGTTTTGATGAAGAGATTGGACAGCCATTTGTTTGAAATGGTACAGGGTCTTCTGCTTGAGCAGGGGGTTGGATTAGAAGACCTCCAAGGTCCCTTCCAACTCTATTATTCTGTTACATACTGTGTTTTCCCCCAAAATAAGACAAGGTGTTATTTTCTTTTGACTCCCCAAATAAGTGCTTGGCCTTATTTTCGGGGAGGTCTTATTAGTTTTGAGGTGCAGGAGGTCCCTTAACCTCGCCGGCGGCCCATGGATCAGCTGATCCAGAGAGGGCCAGAAGGTCTGTCTCTGTTTCTGGCACGGTGTTGCCGGCCTGGTGTCACTGGTTCTATCACTCTTTTTGTAGCTGCCACTAAGAGAAGGGGTGGTGTAGCAAGGGTTTGCAGGAGCAGCCTCCATGGGGGGCCATTCCGCGTGGATGGCAGTGCATGTGGGGGACATGGGGCATGTTCCTCCCCCCTTCCCTAGGAAATGGCGGGGACCGCTACTCATACATTTAAATATTTTAGGGGAGAGCTTATTTGGGGGGGGCCCTTATTTTATCACATGCGCTCAAAGCTCGATGGGGCTTATTATTCGGGGAGGTCTTATTTTCAGAGAAACAGGATACATAAATTGATACAATTTTTATGGCCATCCATTTCACTGGAATGACCCTGGGTGGCATTCAGAATAAAAGCCGAAAATAGTCAAAAGGACAAACATCTGAAGTAGCAGAAAACTGTTCCAGCTGACAATAAAAATAACATTGACCAGCATAGCAGACCTCCCTGCAATAATGCCTGGGAAAACAGCCATCTTTAATGCCTTACAAAAGGCTAACAGGATTGAAGACATCCAGATCTCCAGAGAGATGCCATTTCACAGAGTAGGCACCGCAAGAGAGAAGGCAGGACTCCTGGGTTCAGCAAGATGACACTGCTTGATGGAAGAAACATGGAACATGCCTTGCTTCCTAATTCTGATGGAGCAGGCAAAAGAGAGCCAGCTAATCCACAAACAGCTTGCTCTGTACCATGTAGACTCTATATCTGGTTACCAGCATCTTGAAAACATCTGGAAACTCATCCACCCATTTCCAGATACCCAAGCAGGACTGGCTGGAGGAAAGAGAAGAAATTAAGTTTCCTGCAATGTTGACTCAGTGGTTAAGACATTGAGCTTGTCGATCAGAAAGGTCGGGCAGTTTGCCGGTTCGAATCCTTAGTGCCGCGTAATGGAGTGAGCTCCTGTTACTTGTCCCAGCTTCTGCCAACTTAGCAGTTCGAAAGTACGTAAAAATGCAAGTCCCTAGAAAAATAGGGACCACTTTGTGGAAGGTAACAAAGTTCCGTTCGCCTTTGGCATTCAGTCATGTTGGCTACATGACCACGGAGACATCTTCAGATAGTGTTGGCTCTTCAGCTTTGAAACAGTAATAATCACCGCTCCCTAGAGTCGGGAACAACTAGCACATATGTGCCTTTACCTTTTAAGGAACTTAGTTGACCATGAGCATCCACAGTTTAGTTTAGTTTAGTTTAGTTTATTTATTTGTATGCCGCCCTTTTCCCTGAGGGGACTCAGGGCAGCTCACAAGTTAGGGGAAGGGGAGGACAAAACAAGTTATGAACATAAAACAATACATTGTTAAAAGAAAACACAACTATCATACCATTCGGGTGGGCTTAGGATCTTTAGCCCCAGGCCTGCTGGGACAGCCAGATTTTAAGGGCAGTGCGGAAGGTCTGGAGGGTGGTGAGGGTACGAATCTCCACGGGGAGTTCGTTCCAGAGGGTCGGAGCAGCCACCGAGAAGGCTCTCCTCCGGGTAGTTGCCAGATGACATTGGCTCGTTGATGGAATTCGGAGGAGGCCTAATCTATGCGATCTAAATCGGTCTAGTGGAGGTAATTGGCAGTAGGCGGTCTCTCAAGTACCCAGACCCAATACCATGAAGGGCTTTGTAGGTGACAAGTAGCACCTTGAAGCGCACCCGGAAAGCAACAGGTAGCCAGTGCAGCTCGCGGAGGATAGGTGTTACGTGGGTGAAGCGAGGTGCAACCCACGATCACATCGCGCGGCCGTCATTCTGGACCAGCTGAAGTCGCCGGATACTCTTCAAGGGCAGCCCCATGTAGAGCACATTGCAGTACTCCAGCCTAGAGGTCACAAGGTCACGAGTGACTGTTGTGAGGGCCTCCCGGTTCAGGTAGGGGCGTAACTGGCGCACCAGATGAATCTGGGCAAATGCCCCCCTAGTCACAGCTGACGTGATGCTCGAAAGTCAGCTGTGGATCCAGGAGGACTCCCAAGTTGCGGACCCTGTCTGAGGGGCGTATAATTTGACCCCCCAGCCTGAGAGATGGAACACTGGGCCAATTAGTGGGAGGGAAGCACAACAGCCACTCGGTCTTATCTGGATTGAGTACAAGCTTGTTAACCCCATCCAGTCTCTAATGGCCTCAAGACCCTGGCACATCACGTCCATCGCTTCATTGAGTTGGCACGGGGCGGACAGATACAACTGTGTATTGTCCGCATATTGGTGGTATTTTATCCCGTGCCGTCGGATGATCTCACCCAGCGGTTTCATGTAGATATTAAAAAGAAGGGGGGACAGGACCGAACCCTGCGGCACCCCATACGTTAGGGGCCTAGGGGTCGATTTCTGCCCTCCGACTAACACCGACTGCGACCTGTCTGAGAGGTAAGAGGAGAACCACCGTAAAACAGTGCCTCCCACCCCCACCTCCCGCAGTCATCGCAGAAGGATACCATGGTCGATGGTATCGAAAGCCGCCGAGAGGTCAAGGAGTACCAGGATGGAGGCGTGGCCTCCATCCCTGGCTCTCCAGAGATCATCGGTCAATGCGACCAAAGCGGTTTCTGTGCAGGGAGAGATAATACGTGATAACAGAACTGTCTCATCCTATATCTGTGCCATAACCTCCGTATTTACCCCAAGTGCTCTGAAACAAGTAGTATGTCATTGTGAGATTTGCATGATTTTGGCAACATACCAATGTCAGCCATTTGGCCTCATACCAGTTTGCTGTAGACACTTGCTACCAAGAAGTGAGTTAAAGAAAAGTTTCAAGGTCATCAATAGGACAGCCAAATCTTACAAAGGTGGGACAAAAAAACACCAGAAATTAAATCTCATATCACAGATATACATATATGCATGTATGTATGTGTTCACACCACACACACACACACACACACACAAACTCTGTGTGCTACAAATCAGTGGCTCAAGCTTCTTGTCTGCAACAAGACCAATCTCAGTTTGAACCTCTAAATTTCCTGTTGAGCAACACAGAACATAGTATAAGAGTCAGAAGGGACGTTGAAGGTCTTCTAGTCCAACCTCCTCCTTAAGCAGGGGAGTCTATTATCATTTCAGACAACTGGCTCTCCAGTCTCTTCTTCAAAGCCTCCAGTGATGGAGAACCCACAACTTCTGAAGGCAAGCCATCCCAGTAGTTAATTTTCTCACTGTTAGGAATTTCTCCTTGGTTCTAGGTTGGTTCTCTCTTGATTAGTTACCATCTATTGCTTTTCGTCCTGCCTTCAGGTGCTTTGGAGAATAAGTTGACCTCCTCTTCTTTGTGGGAGCCCCTCAAATACTGGAACACTGCTATCATGTCACCCCTTCTTTCTTCTTTTCACTAGACATATTGCAGTTCCTGCAACTGTTGTTCATGTGTTTTAGTCTCCAGCCCTCTAAACATCTTTGTTGCTCTTCTCTATACCAGGGGTCAGCAGCCAAGCTCTGGAGCTGCACGTGGCTCTTTTATCCCTCTGCTGCGGTTCCCTGTTGCCAGTCAGTGCCACAATTTTGAGAAGAGCTTCCAGTGCGGGGGCAGCACGGCATGGCAGGAGGAGGCTCTATGGTAAGGGATGGGTTTTCTGGTCAGCTGCACAATAGATAGGGCTTTCAGTTAGGACCAGTAGAGGAAAAAGGACATCGCGCCAGGAGGACACTCTATGATGGGGGAACCAGACTTCCAGTTGGCAGAGGAAAAAGGACACTGTGCTAGAAGGAGACTCTATGGTGGGGAACCGGACTTCCGGTTGCCTTCAGAATTGAACGGGGGGCTTCCAGTTAGGACCTTTGTGGCTCTTTGAGTGTTTAAAGTTCCCGACCCCTGCTCTATACTCTTTCCAGAGTCTCAACATCTTTTTTTAATATTGTGTGTGACCAAAACTGAATCTTAAATCAAGGATGGAGAATCTGGAGAGCTGAGATGCAGGATATTGCCTGGGTGGAAGCCGTTCTTCTCCCCTAGGACAGCTCTGTGTGCAATCTCTGGTTGAAGGGGGAGAAACTTCCTTTCCTCTTCCTCAAAATTTTCGCTCCCGTCTCTTGTTGTGGTGGTTAAAATGAAGTGCTACCTGACTCCAGCATGAAACCAGCATGAAATCAGGACTCTGTTCCCACCCGCTAACTTAGCATACTGATTAGCTGGCGGGGAAGAAAGTAAGGAAGGCATTTTCCTGGCTAGGCAGCTGATTGGTGACCCACAGGTAACAGACTGCTGTTTTCTGTTGCTTACAGCAGTGTGAAAAGTAGCATTTGTTTCTCACCAGCCAACTGATCAGCTCACTGACAGGATGCCTTGCGGCTCCGCCGGCTGCAAACGCTGCAGCTAAGGAACAGAGATGGCCCGCGGCTGGGAGCTGCCCACTCTTGCTGCAAAGACTAACATTTTCATTACCAGCAGGAGCTAAAAGAAATGAAGCCAGATGCATTGTCTCTTAGAATCATCAGAAGACGACAATTGCATTGAAGAAGCAAGACTTGGTCCATGAAGGTAAATTGGAAGAAGCAACTTTGTTTTGCAACAGGACCCTCTGTCAAGAGATTTATTGACTGATCCCCTGGTTTGTTTGTTAAGGTAAAGGTAAAGGTTCCCCACGCACGTATGTGTTAGTCATTCCCGACTCTAGGGGGCGGTGCTCATCTCCGTTTCAAAGCTGAAGAACCAGCGCTGTCCTAAGACATCTCTGTGGTCATGTGGCTGACATGACTAAACACCGAAGGAGCACAGAACGCTGTTACCTTCCCATCAAAGGTGGCCCCTGTTTTCTGCTTGCATTTTTTTACATGCTTTCAAACTGCTAGGTTGGCAGAAGCTGGGAAAAGTAACAGGAGCTCACTCCATTACATGGCGCTAGGGATTTAAACCGGCAAACTGCCGACCTTTCTGATAGACAAGCTCAGCGTCTTAGCCACTGAGCCACCACGTCCCTTCACTTGATAAAAAGGGTCGACAAAAGAGACCTAAGATGGATCATTAGCAAGTACTGCGGTCCCAATTGACAAAAGAAAGCTCAGGACTGTATTGTCTGGAAACATGAGGAAGAGGCCTTCATCTTGCGGTGGATAGATAGACAATGGCTAAAATGATGATACGTGTTGTATAAACAGTTTAATAAACAAAGAATCTCAGAGAAAAAAAGCAAGGGCGGGGAAATCATGCTAAGCTTTCCTAAAGAAGGCAAAAGGAAAACAAAAGGACCAGCTTTTTAGAAGCAAAACAAAATAGGACAACTAAACAAAATTAACAACTCACTCCGTTACGCGGCACTAGGGATTCGAACAGCCAAACTGCTGAGCTTTCTGATTGACAAGCTCAGCGTCTTAGCCACTGAGCCACCGCGACCCTTGTCTTTGTTAGAACACCTTTATTAGCCCTGTAGGTTGGCTGAGAGAGTTAACTGGGCCCCAAACCACCCAGCGAGATTCCATTGTTAAGGCAGATTTGAGTTGGGTCTTCCCATTTTTAGTGCAACGCTTTAAGCCAGTTTTATCTCCATCTTGGCCACTGTTAAGACATAGGGATTCCAACTTCCAGAATTCTCCAGCAAGCAGGCTGGCTGGGGAATTCTGGGAGTTGAAATCCACACTCCTAAACTTGTCAAGCAAAACTGCTTTAACCATTACGCTACGATGGTGGATCTGCAAACTCCTCTTCGGAAACGAGATTGGGACCAAGGAATTTATGAAGCTCTTCCAATCTCTTGGCTAGGATGCTTTGTGCGTATATGTCAGTGTTTCTCAACCTTGGCCACTTGAAGATGTCTGGACTTCAACTCCCAGAATTCCCCAGCCAGCATTCGCTGGCTGGGGAATTCTGGGAGTTGAAGTCCAGACATCTTCAAGTGGCCAAGGTTGAGAAACACTGGTATATGTTGTTATGTATTGACCACATTTGTCCTCTGTTTGCTGTTCTGTGGATTATTATATTCATATTTACTTGTATTATGAGAAGGACAAGACCACTCCTGCTGGCTTCTCCATTGACTTGGCTTGTCAGAAGCTGGCTGGGGAGGTTGCAACTGGCAATCATGTTGACCACAAGGATGTTATGACCATCACAAAGTGGCAGTTGTGCCAAATGCCTGATTTACAATCACATGACCGAGGGGACACCGCGACAGTCCTATGCAAGGATCTGTCCTAGGTCACTTTTTCCAGAACCCCTGGTAAGTTAGAGCAGTCACTAAATGAATGGTTGTAAGTTGAGTACTACCTGCACTCCATCTTTCAAATAAAAATTGGTCATTTGTCTGAGGATCTCCAGCTTTGTAGGGGTTTAGACTAGAAAAGGTCCAACTTCCCTTCCATCTCTACGATTCCAACAACAACCTAGAGCTGGCCAGAGTTAATCTGTGGCAAGATGAATGGCCAATAAATTGGATGGATGGACAGAGAGACAGAGAGACAGCGAGAGAGACAGACAGACAGACAGACAGACAGACAGGCCCTGTTAGGATAAGCAATGGTTGGGACTGCAGGGAATAGAACAGGTTGTCTGTAACGTTCCCGTGGTTCGCCCATGAGGCCAATGTTGAGAAAAGACAGGAGACAACCTTTCTCGGGATGGAGCGACCCAGATTGGGGGTCTGAGAGCCCCTTTTATTGAGATAGGACAAAGGCAGGAGGAGCAATAGCATGTGAGTAAAAACAGCCTGTAAAAGTACAATTTCTAATCTACTGCTCAGTCTATATATGGTAAATCCTGGACGTCAATGGTAGGGCACATCTCAGAATGTTATGTTATGCACTATCAGGATGTTATGGCGTTCTAGGAGTTTGTTTTCTCCTGTGTGATTCAGCGTGGCTCTGCAAGCCCTCGTATGAACTAGGCCATTGGGGACACACACCTACACAAGGAACTATATTACAACAGTTGTCCTCAACTTACAACAGTTGGTTTGGTGACCATTCAAAGTTACAACAGCACTGAAAAAAGTGACATAACTGTTGCAACATCCCCATGTTCACTTGATCAAAATTTAGATGCTTGGCAACTGGCTCATATTTACGACCACTGCAGTATCCTAGGTCATGTGATCATCTTTCGCAAACAAGCAAAGTCAATGGGGAAGCTGGATTCACTTAACCATGTTACTAAGTTACCAAGTGCAGTGATTTGCTTAATCGCTTTCTTTGGCAAGAGAGGTCGTAAAATTGGGCAATATTCATTTAACAAATGTCTCACCTAGCAACGGAAATGTTGGACTCAATTTTGGTTGTAAGTCAAGGACTATCAGCAATTCAGCAATACTTGGGAGGGCCATTAAGTTAGCTGTCTTAGGAAAGGTGGATCAATAACTAAGGGCAATTATTTTTACCCCATCTGCTCCATATTTTTTAACCTCAGGCTTCCCCAGTGATCTGCAACAATATCTTGGTGAGCAGTGGTGGGATTCAATTTTTTTTATTACCAGTTCTGTGGGCGTGGCTTGGTGGGCACGGCTTGGTGGGTGTGGCTGGGGATCGATACTGCAAAATCCCCATTTCCTCCCTACTCCAGCAGAAGATTACTGTAAAATCTCCATTTCCACTCCACTCCTGGGGGAAGGATACTATAAAATCCTATTCCCTTCCCACCCCACTAACCTGCTTTCCAGCTCCGTTCTGTGCAGGGCAGCAAAAGAAGACTCAACTGATCAGCTGGGACTCCAATCAGCTGGGGCTCGGGAGGCAGCAAATAGATGGGGATGGGGGCAGTCAGAGGTAATATTTGCCGGTTCTCCAAACTACTCAAAATTTCCACTACCAGTTCACCAGAACTGGTCAGAACTGGCTGAACACCACCTCTGTTAGTGAGCTTTAAAATAAATTGGGTGTTTCTCAAAATACAGCAGTCAAGGATAGTCTGGTACTTTCCAAACATTTTGGAGTATGGCCATAACCCAGGAGTCAGCAAACCTAAACTGTCAAAGAGCCATTTGGACCCGTTTCCCACAGAAAAGAAAACACCGGGAGCCACAAAGGTCCTAACCGGAAGCCCCCTGATCAATTCTGGAGCTGACCGGAAGTTCAGTTTCCCCACCATAGATTCTCCTCCTAGCGCGGCATACTTTTTCCTCTACCTGTCATAATTGAAAGCCCTATCAATTGTGGAGCCAACTGGAAAACCCTCCCCTTGCCATAGAGTCTTCTCCTGGCGTACTGTGCTTCTCTCCCCCTCCCCACCGGAAGCTCCTTCAAAATTGTGGCGCCAACCAGTGACGGAGCTGCAGCAGAGGGAGGAAAGAGCCACATGCGGCTCCAGAGCCACAGTTTGCTGACCCCTGCTATAACCTATAAGCATAAAAATTGCTGCCTAGGTCTTGTAATAATTCAGCCCAACCCAGTGGGAGAGCTCTCAGCATCCCACAAAGCTCTGACAATTCTGTTAGCCGCTACGTTGCAACAGGACTCTTCGTTGTGTGTTTGTCTGCTAATCCCTTTAAAGCCATTTTATTCGGTGATGGCACCAGCGGGAAGGAGAACAAATCTTCAGAAGGACTCTTTTTCACAACCTTCCTTTCTTCCCCAGCTTCTTTCTTTCGTGCACTTCAGTGGTATTTAATTCAGGCAAGTGGAACAAGCATTCCTCCTTGTAACAGCCTCTGGGCAGGATTTGGCTCAGCCGAGCTCACAAGGCAGATTTGGCATTTCAACAGCTCCTGCTTATAACAGCTCAAAGAAAAGGTGGCCCATCCCCAGCCACTGATATTTATACCCATGGCTGCCAAATTCGGAAGCCTGGGTTCCTATCTCAGAAGGCAAAATGTGGATCGCTGAATTCCTTCTTTCTTTATACCATTATTTAATAAGGGTGGTATTGATTCAAGAGGATTCTGTTCAAAGTAAGTTTCATTCATCAAATCACAAAGAGCCGCTCTGGAAGACGACAAAGGAGCATCTCCTACAATTGGATGGGAAGTCAACAATTACAGACTCATAGATTTGGAAGATTAGAAGACGTCTAGTCCAAACTGTTCTTCACTACAGGGTTTATTTAGCATATGATGAGAACATGACGGAAGAGAAGTAAACGTATACGCACAAACCACATAATTATAGCAATAGCATTTAGGACTTATGAACAGCTCCATGGTGCTTTACAGCAGTCTCTGAGCAGTTTACAGAGTCAGCCTATTGCCCCCAACAATCTGGGTCCTCGTTTCACTGACCTCAGAAGGATGGGAGGCTGAGTCAATCTTGAGCTTTGTGTGGATTGAACTCCAGACTGTGGGCAGAGTTAGCCAGCAATACTGCATTCTAACCACTGAGCTACCAGGGCTCTTATTCAGGGTGGGTTCCGGCGGAGACCACTGCTCAGGGATGTGCCACATGCTCACGCTGTGCGCACTTGATGCACGCTGTGCATGCATGCACAATACAACTAAAATTTCTCTGCGCATGCGCAGAAGCATAAAACAAGATGGTGGAGAACTGGTTCAGGGATGTGGCAGGCCTGGGTCAATGCCTGTTCCAATGACTCAGGCCGTCAAGCTACTATTGGTTCAGCCAAACCAGTCCGAATTAGTAGGAACCCACTACGGTTCTTGTTATATTCTTGTTATGTAATTATATGCAAAACGTCTAGTGGGGGGTATGGCAGTGGCCTCATAACTGGATGTCCAATTCAGCTATCCAGGTGATTGCCTCTAAGGTTGCTTCATGCACATCTTCTATGGAACCAGAGAATGCATCTCATGGACAATATTGCACAATAAGTGCAATAGTTTGAATATCAGCACCACAATCGCAACAGGGGGGGATCGTTCCATCCTCACTGACACAGAGCAAAGGCACTTCTTCCAGTATCTAATTCTATTGTCCCGTGTAAGGTGTTTTTTTTCCTTTCAAAAGGCAACTGGATTTTGCTTTTCCTTGAAGACATTTTGCTTCTCATCCAAGGAGCTTCTTCAGCTCTGAAGAACTGCAGAGGGAACTGAAGAAGCTTCCTGGGCGAGTAGCAAAATGTCTTCAAGGAAAAACAAAGTGTCAGGGTTCCAAATAACTCCCTCAAGAGAAATAAAACTCCAAGGCATGCATCTTCCTCAAAGTTCCATTTTATTAGAGATGTCACATTGGCACATCTGGGAAAACCCAAATGTGAAATGCTCCATCCAAAGAAAAGTCAAAGTCCCTTCCCCTGCGCCCACATGTCCATCACATGGCCCAATCAGGTCACCATCCCAACTGCAGTTGTCTCCCACTCACGCCTCTCCAGGTGCAGGCTGAACGTCCTTGACTCCCAGGGAAAAGAATGTTATACATCTCACCAGTCTCCATCTAACCCCCCATCTCCTTTCCCACAGCCACGTGTGACAGCACTGAAGATCCACAAAGTAAAAGGTGGCCTCCAGGGCGGACACAAAGTCCAGTTGTCTTTTGGGGGGGGGGGATCTCACTGTTGACTGTTGTGCTGGATGTTTTGAGACAGACTAGGATTAAATTTGCAAGTAAAATGAATCCTATTCTGAGGAAAATCAGTGACGGGTTTCAGGCAAACAGGCTCAGAGGAAGTTTTGCACAGGGATGATGGAAAGGAAGAATGCCGCAATTCTCTCTGGGCTAATTGGCAAGGGCTGGGGCTGAGAGAAGAGATTTTGTTCCCATAAAATAATAATTCACACAGTTGAGAAAACATCATTACTCCGTAGCTGCAGGGGAAAGAACTGGAAACAGTCAGTTTGAGCAAATGATTAAACAAAGGAATCCTTCAACAACATTTCTCCATTCTTCTCAAATTGCTTTGATTGGGACAAGTGAGAATACAGGTAGTCCTTGACTTACAACCACAACTGAGACCACAACTTATCTCGCTAAGTAATGGGATTAAGTGAATCCCACCTGATTTTACAACTTTGTCATTAATGTTAATAAATCACGCAAACAAATCTTACTTCTCCCTGACTTCGCTCATTGGATGTTGGCCGAGAAGGTCACAAATGGTGACCGTGGGGCTCCAGGATGCTGCAACTGTTGCGAATAGTTGCCAAGCCCCCAAATTGTGATCACATCATCCAAGGGTTTCTGTGATGTCCCAAAGGTGCTTTTTTCAAAAGACAACTGGACCACAGGTGGTATTCAGCCGGTTCGGATCGGTTCAGGTGAACCGGTAGCAGGAATTTTGAATAGTAGGAGAACCAGCAAATACTACTTCTGGCTGGCCCCGCCCGCCCCCATTGTTCCCTGTCCTATATTCCCTTGTTTTTTAGCTCAGCTGATTCACACGGCAAAGAAGATTGCTGAGCTATTAAAAAAAAAGCTCAGCGCACCAGTGCTGACACCGAGGGCGGTCTTTGAGTACTGTGTGTGTGTGTGCAAAGCGCTCTCTCATAGAACCAGTAGGGAAAGATTTAGAATCTCACCACTGAACTGGACTTTGTTTTTCCTTCAAGGTGTTTAACTTCTCACCCACGAAACTTCTTCAGTTCTTGGATGAGAAGTGAAACATCTTCAACGAAAATATCCACGGAGATTCCTAGTCATCCAGGTCATGGTTATCCCAAAGGTGCTTTTTTTCAAGAGGCAACTGGACTTTTCGGTTTTTGTAACTGCTGGTGTGTCTCTTTTCAGAGTTTCCTACGTAGAAGTGTTCTGCAGAAGACTGTTCACCTTGGCCTTATAGTGATTTGTTTTTAAGATGACTGTGCATCTTCCTTTATCAGCTGGCAGGATGGTGATGTTTGGGACTCAGAAAGTCCAGTTGCCTCTTGAAAAAAAGCACTTTGGGGTCTTCAAAGAGAAACAAAGTCCAGTTGGCTTTTAGAATAAAATAGAATAGAATAACAAAGTTGGAAGGGACCTTGGAGATCTTCTAGTCCAACCCACTATTTAGGTAGGAAACTCTACAACACTTCAGACAAATGATTATCCAATATCTTCTTTAAAACCTCCAATATTTGAGCATTTTTGAAAAAAAAATCTTTGGGGCAACCATGACCTGGATGACTGGGAATCTCCATAGGCTGATGCTGTGATGGTTGTTAAGTACAAGGATCGGTCATAAATCACTTTTTGCTGCATTGTTGTAGCTTCAAATCATTGCTAAATGAATACTCGTAAGTCGAGGACTACCTGTAAACTTTTCCTAATGGTTATATTGATTTTTGGGTAGATCGCTAGATTTAACGCTGCACCATCCTCTTGATGCTCTTACAATAAGGGAAGCCTCTGCCTTGTTTTCAGCCCCCTGGGACCATCATCTGCAGTATGCAAACGCAGATTGATACAGATACAGATTAACAGAGTTGGAAGGACCTTGTAGATCAACTAGTCCAACCCCCTGCCCAAGGAGGAGACCTTACACCATTTTTGACAGATGGCAGTCCAATCTCTTCTTGAAAGCTTCCAGGGATGAAGCTCCCACAACTTCTGAAGGCAACTTCTGTTCCATTGGTTGATTATTCTCACTATCAGAAAATTTCTCCTTATTTCTAGGTTGAATCTCTCCTTGGTCAGTTTCCATCCATTGTTCCTTGTCTGGCCTTCAGGTGCTTTGGAAAACAGCTTGACCCCTCTCCTCTCTGTGGCAGCTCTTCAAATATTGGAAGACAGCTATCATGTCTCTCCCTGGTCCTTTTCTTCACTAGACTAGCTGTGCCCAGTTCCTACAACCGTTCATTGTATGTTTTAGCCTCCAGTCCCCTAATCATCTTGATTGCTTTTCTCTGTACTCTTTCTAGAGTCTCAACATCTTTTTTATGGTGTGGTGACCAAAACTGGATGCAGCACTCTAGATGTGGTCTTACTAAGGCTTTATAGACTGAGAGAAGCAGGTGGGCTAAACTCAATCACTCTCCTTGGAGTTCTTGCACACTTCCGAAGCCTAGTCCTGCAGGGGATGCATTTCACTTTTCTCCAATTTAGTTCTAAGAATATAGTTCCACAGGGCTGTTCTTGGTTTGTAATGCATAATGAATACACACACAAACACACACACACACACACTTTTTATGAACTCTTAGGAAAGTGTGATTTTCAAAAAGCTAAGTGAGAATTTATTTTGCCTGAACATTTGACTTGAAAAACATATGCATGCCTTGTAGGTCTGGAAGGGAGAAAGTGCTGTCACTAATTTAATTCTGATTTGTTGTTGTTGTTGTTGTTTCATAGTCCTAGTCTATTACCCGTTAACAGCAGATCTTTTTTGGTAGTCATCAGTTTATTCCCTGGAATATAGGAGAACTCTACTATAAGAATCTCCAGTGCAACTGACATATATCCTTCCTTTCCATGTGTTGGTGGAAAGATCCTCAGCAACCATTGGACTACTGCAACGTGCTCTACATGGGGCAGCCCTTGAAGAGCATTCGGCGACTTCAGCTTGTCCAGAATGCAGCCGCGCGAGCGATCGTGGGTGCACCTCGGTTCACCCACGTAACACCTATCCTCCGCGAGCTGCACTGGCTGCCTATTGGTCTCCGGATACGCTTCAAGGCGCTAGTCGCCACTTATAAAGCCCTTCATGGTATTGGACCTGGGTACTTGAGAGACCGCCTGCTGCCAATTACCTCCACTAGACCGATTAGATCCCACAGATTAGGCCTCCTCCGAATTCCATCCGCCGGCCAGTGTCGACTGGCGACTACCCGGAGGAGAGCCTTCTCTGTGGCTGCTCCGACCCTCTGGAACGAACTCCCCGTGGAGATTCGTACCCTCACCACCCTCCAGGCCTTCCGCAAAGCCCTTAAAACCTGGCTGTTCCGACAGGCCTGGGGCTAAAGAACCATTGCCCCTATCTCGAATGGTATGGTTGTTGCGTGTTTTTAAATTATGTATTGTTTTTGTGTTGCTGTTAATTTGTCTGTATCCCCCTTCCCTGGTTTGAGTTGTGAGCCGCCATGAGTCCCCCTTCGGGGGAAAAGGGCGGCATACAAATGAAATAAACATTCAAACATTCAAACATTAAAGCTTCCATAATGAGGACTCTCTGATTGAAAAGGGATCTTTACAAGTATCTGTATCAGGCACAAGAAGCCAGGAGCCAGGATAGAGTTCAAAAGCACTGAGTTGATTCCATGCAGTCTCTAAGGTAAGCTCCCCGTTGGGAGAGCGAGTGCATTCAGAGAAGCGTTGTGAGAGTTGTGTTGGAGAACACACAAACCAGCATACAGAGACACTGCAGTTTAAATAGGCTTTTACTTTTGTGGAAATAGAGGTATCAGAGTCCATCAAACAGTCCACGTCATACACGGATAAGACAGTCAGTCATCAACGTCTTTCAGTTAAGGGATAATCCAAATAACATAGTCCATAATCATACAAACAGTCCGGTACACAAAGTTTGCTAGCAGTTGCAAAACTTTCAATAGCTCACGCTGATCACTATACGGCACTTCTAATAGCCAGCTTCCAAACACTCCGATCAGATCAGCATCTAACAGTGATTCTGGCTCCATCTTATGGCCGATTGAGGAAACAGCAACCAATCACATTTACAGCATGATTTAAAGAAACAGGTACAGCATTGTTACATGATTTATATATTGCCAACCCAACCGTTAGATTATATTCCTAAATCTATACAAGAATCTGATTTACTAATGGCCAATTGGCAACAGATAAGAGTCAACCAACTTCAAGGGGAGCTAGACCTAGGTCTCTTTCAAGGGCAGTAAGGACTCTAGACTGATGATGCCTTTGACCCCACACTGTCAAGCACTGGGGAAATCAAGAGATTCAAGCAATTCAAATGAATATAAAGATGTATTGCAAGCTTAAGCTCTCTACAATAATCTGAACTACTAACAGTTAAGGGAAATTAGTGAGAGTTAAGAATAGAAGGAAATTAGGATTGCCTGGACTTAGATATCTTATGGGCGCACAGGAACTCATGACTAATGACATGTTTTACCTCTCCCTCGGGCTGAACCTGGTCATTTCCTACACACTCTTAGAAATTGTTGATTGCAAGTAGTTCTCAATATACAACCAATATACAATGGAGTCTACCCATTACAGCTGTATGCCATAATAGTCATAAAAACAAATGTGGACTTCATAAGGCAAACATCACAGTAGATAAGTGAATACTGTGGTCATTAAACAAACACTGTGGTCATTAAGTGAACCAATGGTGCGTTATGGACCCTATTTTGCAGAACTGGAATTAAGCATGGTTTTCAGTTAAACTTTGATAAAGTGCCATGTTGCCAAGTTCCCAAAGTTCAGTCATGTGACTGCGGAGGAGGCCCAACCATTGGAACATTAAATCTGGATCATAAGTCCCCTTTTTCCATGTTGGTCATAAATTTAAACAATCACTGGGTGAGAACTAGATGAATTGGAAGAGTTGGTATCATAACAATAAGAAAGGAGAGAAAGAACAAGAGTGGAATGGGAAGAGGATCAGAACAGAATAGAATAGAATAACAGAGTTGGAAGGGACCTTGGAGATCTTCTAGTCCCACTGCTCTAGAATCTATACTCTAAACCAGGGGTGTCAAACTCGATATCATTGAGGGCCGCAATAGGGTTGTGTTACACCCCATGGGGGGCAGGTGGGACATGGCCAGCTTGACGTCACTCGTGTTGGGGGCACCTGTGGTGGCCTGAGTGCTCTGCCAAGGACCAGCTCACGGGCCAGCTTTAAGCACCCTGCAGGCCAGATGAGGTCCATGGGCCTTGAGTTTGACACCCCTGCTCTAAACTAGGGTTTCTCAATCTCAGAGCTTGTGGACTTCAATTCACAGGATTCCCTAGCCAATATGCTGACTGGGGAATCCTGGGCGTTGAAGTCCACACATTTTAAAGGTCCTGAGGTTGAGAAACTCTGCTCTAACCTGAATCAAAGAAAAATGATTGCTTCCATTCTAGAAACCAGAACTAAGCTAACCTTTAAGCCTCTCCCTCTCTCTCTCTCTCTCTCTCCCCTCTCTCTCTCTCTCTCTCCCCTCTTTCTCTCTCCCTCCCCCCTCTCTCTCTCTCTCCACTGTTACAATTAAGTCATTCCAAAATGTCATGGAAAGCAATCTAACCCCATTAAATCTTCACACTCTCATTAAAAAAGCACTTACCAACTTGACAATGTTCCTAATATATTATTTAAGGACACAAGATGTACAGTGACTTTAAAACCTGGGCATATCAGGATTGAAAGGCGAGAGAGAGAAAGAAAGAGAGAGAGGGAGAGATATATTGCAGGAGGCTAACTCTATGGAAATAAATATTATTAGATGCAAATTTATATTTAACACCAGCTTATTTCCACACCTGCAGATAGCAATTAGTTGCAGTAGACCTTTTAGGTGTATGCTGCTAAATTGTAGACAAAGTCTAGCAGCTGGATAGATAAATCAGATGGCATAACATCTGTTTCCCACATGTTGTGAAAGGAGGACAAATTTCATTTGTGATGGGTTAGATTTGCTGCTCCTCTGCCTAAAATCTGATAGGATGAAGTTGGGCCGAATGGTTGGGAAGGACCTTTTGGGTCACTCATCTTTATTTACAGATTCAAATTGTTTTCTCTCAGAAAATCCTACTACTACCCTCCTCACCCCACCCCTATCCAAAAAATATCCCCCTTCCCTCAGGCTTCCTACAGTACATGGCATCCTAGCCAGCAAGCTATAGGAAGGGGAACCGGAAGGGGCTAACAAATTGGTTCCTGTTTTCCAATCTCTTTCTTAGGATGCCTTCAGAGCAGTTTTTTTTTCAAACTTGGCGACTTGTAAGATGTGTGGACTTCAACTCCCAGAATTTCCCAGCTGGCTTAAGAAACTCTGCTTTATATTAATGATGGACTGGCTTTTGGAGACACTTAACATCTGGGATGGGGTAGGACCTGCAATAAATGTGGGGTGAACTTCTTCTGACAGGAAGGTTGCCCACTGGTCCCCAACACTGGAGTCTTTAAGAAGATGTTGGATAGCCATTTGTCTGAAACAGTATAGGCTTTCCTGCCTAGGCAGGGGGTTGGACTAGAAGTCCTCCAAGGTCCCTTCCAACTCTGCTATTGTATTGTATTGTATTGGTGGAAGACAGGACTGTATTCTGACAGATGGGACACTACACTACACTACACTACACTTACACTACACTACACACATGAGTTGGCCTCTGCATATCAAAGATGAACCTTCTCCTTCTCCTCTTTCCACTCCGTTCTCTGTCCCTGTCTCTCTCCTTCTCTCTTTCCCCCCTCTTCTTTTTTCTCTCCTCCTCCCTCTCCTTCTCCTTGTGCTTCTCCCTCTCTTCCTCCCTTTCTCTATCCTCCCTCTCCCTCTCCCTCTCCTCCTCCTCCTCCTCCTCCTCCTCCTTCTTCCTCTTCTCTCTCTCTTTCTCTTTTAATGAAATTATGGTAGGATGAATTGTCCTGATAGACTTGGGAAGATGCAATGATTAGACTCAAATGTCACATAGACACTAAGAAGCTTGACATATAATTAAAACACCTACCATCTAGCTGTGAATATACAAAAGAGGCAGAGGCATTAAGTGAAATTTTTATCATTTTTAATACCGTTAACTACCCAGAGTATCATGTATTTGAGATGGGCAGCTGGTAGATAAGTAGGTAGGTGGGTGGGTGGGTAGATACATGGGTAGTTAGGCAGGTCCATTGGAAACCTAGCAGAAGCAAACAGGAGGAGGGAGGCAGATCTCCTGAGCAAATTGCCTGGTGGAAGGAACCAGAGGTCCACAAAGTGAGCATAACAAAGATGCTGGAATCCAAGAAGCTGAGAAAGGAGTTATCTCTCTCTCTCTTCATGTTCTCTGCCTAAGGAAGAGGCCCAGAAGTAAAAGCATAGAAAAAAAAAGCTGTAGGAGGGAGGGAAGGAATCAGATAAGATACTATAAAAAGGTCTATTTGAAATTGCCTGTGCAGTGGCATGTGTATAGTTTGTTAAACTAAGATCACTGCAAATATTCAGTAGCACTGGAAATAAAGAAGAACCGTATCTGTGTGGCTAAAAAATTCCTTCCCCTTTTTACACACACAGACACGAAAAGCTTTTACGCTAGCAGGGTAACAGAAGATAAGTCCATGATGGTGAACCTATGGCGGGCATGCGAACCATCATCCCAGCTCAGCCCCACTGCCTCCCGCCAACCAGCTGGTTTTCAGGTCTCTGCCATGCATGCATGGGTACATGCGGGAGACACACTCTCATGTGTGGGAGGTGGGGCACACATGTGGGGGTCACAGATCCATGCAGGGGGGATGGGGTGCATGGGGGGGTCATGCACATATGCATGGGGGCATACATGGGGGTGCATGCATGCACCGGGGTGGTGGGAGCGCAGGAGGGGCACATTGCATTCGGCACTCAGCAACAAAAAGGTTAGCCATCCCTGAGATAAGTGTTCAGCACTGGGCTAAACATTAATCATCGAATTCACACACTGTATTAAATCATCTGATGGCGGTTTGGGTTTATAATGATAGTTAAGCCTAATAATCCAAGTCTGTAAACTAAAACTAATAATTGAGCCCCAAGGTCATACTTGCCCTTAAAAACGTGGCTTCCTTCAAGCTCTTTCAAAGGCATGTCCTCATCAGGACATTTAATGCGATGGGGGAAGAAAATACATGGAGCAGTAATGAACTGTAATCAGAATATTTTTGTTCAATGCTAAATTTAAATCGGATTGAGTTAGATTTAGTTTCCCTACCTCCTCCCTACAATCATACATCCTGGTATTATGGCTTAGTTAGCGTTACGTGTGAATCAGGTCAATGATGGCTTGTTAAACAAAGGCTGGATGAAGCAGATGTAATTCAACACATCCAAAATGGGTAGGCAGTTTATATTCCTCTTTGGCTATTGCTCCCAGTAATTTAGGTATGCAGTCTATAATTCAGATCAAGGCTGGCTGCCATTCATAGCCCTGATCATCCATGAATCTGTCTAATCCCCTGATAAAAGGTGGTTATTATACAATGGGCACCATATTAACTGGGGGTCATGCAGATCTCAGGCCAGAATGTTTAAGATTTCATATAGTATTTCTCTCTCTCCTCCTCCGCCTTATTTTTCTCTTTGATTTTCTCTGAACAAAAACAGAGCAAGCCCGTGTTCTCCAAATATAGAAATAATGAGCACCTCCATGGAGGAGGAGGGGGAGGACTAGAATATAATGGAATATAATGGAATGGAATAGAATAGAATAGAATAGAATAACAGAGTTGGCAGGGAGTTTGGGCAGGAAGAGAGGAGGAGAGAAGGAGGAGGAAGAGAGGGAAGAAGGGAGGAGGAGGAGGGGAAGAGGAGGAGGGAGGAGGGGAGGGGAAGAGAGGAGGGGTGAGGTGGAGGAGAAGAGAAGGAGGGAAGCAGGAGGAGGATAGGGGGAGGAGAGGGTGGGAGGAGGTGGAAAGGGGAGGAAGAGCAGGAAGAGGATAGAAGGAAGGAGAGAAGCAGGATGATGCTGATGAAGCTGCTTGTATGAGAAGCGAAACGTCTTCAGAGAAAAATCAGAAAACTCAGTTACTTCTTGAGAAGAAAAAGGAAAGGAAAGAAAGCACCTTTGAGACAGGAGGAGAATGGGAGGAGGAGGATGGGAGGGGTGGGAGGAAGAGGAGAAGGAGGAGGAGGGGGTAGAAAAGCAGCCATTGCTAGAGCTCCTCTCCAGCCCCTCCGCTCCTTCCTTAGATCTCCCTGGTGAGAAAGAAAGAGGAGCAATGACAGGTGGGGATACACAAGGTCTCGGCTCTTCTCTATTTATTGCAATTAGTTTCTCTTTACGGATGAATGAAATGCTCCAGAGAACAAGGGGAATGGAGGGCAGGACCACTTCACTGCCGACCTTTGCACAGCCCCTCTGATGAGTGCTACAACGAGTATCTTACAACGCCAGCATTGGAACACATTTTGCTCTCTTATTGGATCAAACGTGTTTCACCTCTTTTGTGCCCTCACTGAAGTGGAGTGGCTCTCAGGGCCATTGACGGTGGAGCACCAGAGGAAAAAACGCTTCCAAGGGTTGGCTGTGAAATTCCTCACAGCTGGAGCAATGCAGGAAGCACTGACTTCTCAACATTAGGTTTCTACAAACAATTTTTAACTTCCAATCTTCATGCAAGGAACAACGACCAGCCAAGAAGCATGTGAAGGAAACCTATCACGGATCTCCCTTGGATTCAAGTGATGTCTGACCCATCATGACCTCATGGACAACATTCCTACAGGCCTTCCTGTCCTTTACCTTCCCCCGGCATCCATTTAAGCTTATGGGTGACTCCATCCAGCCACCTCATTCTCTGTGGTCCCTTCTTCTTTTGCCCTCTTCTCCAGTGAATCCTTTCTCATTAGGTGGCCAAAGTATTTGAGTTTCATCTTCAGGATCTGGCCTTCTAAGGAGCAGTCAGGATGGATCTCCTCTAGGACTGACCAATTTATCACCTTGCAGTCCAAGAGACTCGCAGGAATCTTCTCCAGCACCATAGTTCAAAGGACTGAATTCTTTGGTGCTCAGCCTTCCTTATGGTCCAACTTTCACAGCCATTCATTGCAATTGGGAAAACCATAGCCTTGACTATACACACTTTTGTTGGCAGGGTGATGTCTCTGCTTTTTAGTATGCTATGTAGATTTGCCATAGCTTTCCTCTCCAGGAGCAAGCCTCTTTTAATTTCTTGGCTGTAGTCCCCATCTGTGGTGATCTTGGAGCCCAAATTTATACAGCTGCCCAACTCACACATAGGTGACTCTGAGCAGCTTACGCGATTTTAAAAAACCCATCATACAATTGTGCATCTGCCACAATTTTTAAAAAAATGAAATTACTTTCTCACACACACCAATAGCAGCAACAATACAATCAAATCAGTCATTTGATCAGCTCTGTTTTCATTTTGGGTCCCCAGGCTCACTGACCAAACCATATTTTTAGAGTTTAAAATGCAGAAAAGCAACAGGGTGGCAGGCTGTATCTCAAGAGGAATGATGTTTCATAGAGAAGGTGCCACTACATAAAAGATGTTGTCTCACCAGATGTATCCTTCCAAAGTGGGTAAAATGAGAACCCATATTGTTGGGGGCAATATGCCAACTCTGTAAACAATTTGGGTCTTCATTTTACCCATCTTGGAAGGATGGAAGACTGAGTCAACTTTGAGCCTGGTGAGATTTGAACTGCAAAATTGCAGGCAGCCCGTAGGCAGCAGAAGTAGCCTCCAGTACAGCACTCTAACCACTGTACATCGTGGCTCATATATGTGAGTTGTGTGCGTATATGCATAATCATTCATTCATTCATTCATTCATTCATTCATTCATTCATTCATTCATTCATTCATTCATTTATATTTTTGTCATGCTTATGTGGTGTATATTGGAGATGGTGGCCCTTTGAGTGCTGTATGCAATGAAATTTCATTTTAATGTATGCCAATTAGTATATGTTTAAAGTGATAATAAAGTTATTCTAAGTCTAAGTTTTCGAACCACACTGGCTCCCTCGGCTAGCACCACATCCTTGAGTCAGACACAACCGACAGGGAAACTTTTACCTTTACCTTCTGCCAACTGATAGGGCTGTGATGGTTGTGATGGCACGCGTTCCAGAGCTGGCATTCAGAACCCTCTCTATGGGCACACGCACTATTCCCAGCTGCTCTTCTTGTTTCTGGCCTGCACATGCCAGTTGGTCTTTGTGGGTGATGGAGCGCCAGAAAATAGGCTGAAAACGCTCTAAAATGGTGGGGAAAATAGCCATTTTTGGAGCCATTTTCCAGGCTGTTTTTTGGCATTTTCCAACTATTTTCAGGGCCGTTTTTCAGGTCATTTTTTGAGCCGTTTTCAGGCCAATTTTTGGGTCAAAATGGCTGGAAAAACACCCCCCAAATGGCCTGGAAAATGCCTCAAAACTGCCAAAAAACAGGCATGCACACACCGGCCAGCTGTTTTTTGAGTTTCCAGTGCTCTGGCATGTGCAACCAGCTGGCCAGTGTGCATGCACATGTCAAAACCTGAAGACCAGCTGGCTGGCGCACACATGTGCACTGGCAAGCTGGTCTTCAGGCTTCCGACACTCCAGTGCACTCACGCTCACACATTCTGGTTTGGGCACTCGGTGCTGAAAAGGTTTGCCATCTCAGTGATAGGGCAACAAAAGCAAAACTGGAGCATCTCAATACAGAAAGGCCTATAACAGAACTGATGTGGTTAAAAGGGGGAATCTATAAAGAAAGCTCCTACAATGGCATGTGGAATGACCTTGGAAGACCGGCTAAAGAGATGCTGCCTTAGGAAAATGTCAGATAAGAGAGAGAATAGCTTGCAGCTGCATCTTGAGTGGAGCAAGAAGCTCAAGAGGGATCCTCTGTTAAGTTCTCAGGAGAATTATACTTTCAGATTTGCAAGATTCTCAGCAATCCCAGCAAAAAAATATGATGGAAAAAGAAGATGTAATGCGAACAATTCTACAATATGATCTGTGGGCTGTATAACTTTATTACTGAAGGTCTTCTCTCTCTCTCTCTCTCTCTCCTCTCTCTCTCTCTCTCTCTCTCTCTCTCTCTCTCTCTCTCTCTCTCCCTCCCTCCCTCCCTCCCTCCCTCCCCCTCCCTCTCTCTCTCACACACACACTTACACACACACCCTTGTTTCTACTACAGTCATTTGAGATCAAGATCAGTTCCCATTTACACCCATTGGCTCCCTCTCAGTGGTCTATGATTGCAAATGAGCCTTTATCAGCCTGTGAAAAAATAAAGGTCCCATTGCCTGAATCACTGGGATGCTAAGACTAGAAAAACAGTGAAATGAGAGGTTAAATCTCAGGGCTCAATTTGCTTACAAAAAATTCAGGTTCAATCCTTGGATTCGCCAGGTATGGCTGGAAGCTGATATGAGATCCTGGAGCTTGACTGCCAAACCAAAGTAGGTGAAGCACCCTCAGTTTAGTAAGTCACAGGGGAGGGAGACGATGGCCCTTTTATGACTTGTGGGCTCCCAGAATTCATCAGTCCACATAAGGGCCATTGTTCCCCACCATTGTTCACATAATTGATCATTGTCACAATGCTAGCTGGGGATGGCTGGGAATTGAGGTCCATATTGTTCTGACCGAGGCTTCCCAAGACCATGAAGCAAACTCTTTGTCCCTGTCAAAAACCCTTTTTATTTATTTACTGTGAATTCTGCTCATTCGCATCCAGCAAAGTCTTTCAAGGGAGGATTTGCAGTCACAGACCTCATCTGGCTTGGAGAGCTGACAGGCCGATATCTGCCCAAACTTGGCAAGGAGTCTAAGAGAATCACGAACCAATTAAGCAAACAAATTGTCTCCTGCAAACTCCACTCCCCTTTCGCTCCTCTTTATTTCCTCTGGCAGGGGCCATTCATCATCCACCTGTGGTCTTACTCCCAAGTCAACCCCTGTTCTTTACCTGTTCCATTCGTCTGGCAACTCTGTGCCTGCACACACTGGGAACAGGCTCCAGCTGTTCATCTGCCTCACTGATGTCTGAATCCGAAGGCAGCTGATAACTGGCATACGGCTCTGGCCTCCTCTCTGCCTTCGACACAGAGCCCTCATCAGAGCTTTTCCCAGGCTCCAGGACTGGCCCATGTTCCTCCCCAACCTCCTTGCTGTTCCCAGCTCCTCTGGCCACTGGCAAATCACAGCACGTACAGTATATCTTAAAACTGCCAGATTGAAAAACACCACACTAGTTTATAGGTAATCCTCAATTTACAACAGTTCATTTAGTGACTGTTCAAACTTACAATGGCACTGAAAAAAGTGACTTATGACCGGTTTTCATACTTATGACAAAGGTATCCCCAAGGTCATGTGATCAAAATTCAAAGGCTTGGTAACTGACTCATATTTATAACAATTACGGTGTCCAGGGGTCATGTGATCATCTTTTGCAACTTTCTGACAAGCAAAGTCAATAGGGAAGCCAGGTTCACTTAACAACCGTGTTACTGACTTAACAACTGCAGCAATTCACTTAGCAACTGTGGCAAGAAAGGTCGAAATATGGGGCCAAAATTCACTTGAATGTTTCGCTTGGTAACAGAAAAGTTTGGGCCCAATTGTGGTCATAAACCGAGGATTACCTGTATAACTGCCGTTGTCCGCAATCAGTTTAATCAAGAGCAATGTCAGCTGAGAATCACAAATAATTGGAACAGACAATGCAATACAAAGTTCACCAGACTAATAATCTGCTTTGATTTAAATTGGTTCCAGATAATACCAGAGATCAAATACATCAACTCATTCACATCCACTTAGAGATTTAATTTCAAGAGGGCACTGAACTAGACCCATTCATTCAATATTCTCTGGGGTCAGATTCTGACAGATCTTCTGAGAATTCATCAAGCTTATCAAAACAAGGAGGGAGTTTTTAACACTCTGGACATTCTTTTCGGCCAAGAACTAAATCCCAGTCAGAGAGAAGTCTTGAATTCTTTCCAATTATCCTGGTCAGAGGTTGAAATTTCCCAGACCCAAATTCTAATCTAAAGCATTCATTCTTCCACTTTCAACCTATAATATAACAACTGCACACAGGAAAAGCCATCTCCCTGTTCCCCAAGCCAAATTTAATTTCACCAAATGCTTAAACATTAATCTCCTCCTATACTGTGTTCAAATTACTTCCTGGCGCTAGGCGACACAGCCTCCATACACTTTTTAATTCCTATTTCATTCCTTCCATCTCAGCTGTGTGATTCTCTGCTTAGAAACCAATTCTTCTTTTGCCTTTTTAACTGAATAATATGTTCCCCCCCCCTCAAACTGTAGCTTCCTTGGTGATAAAAATACAGGTAGCCTTCGCGTTACAACAGTTCATTTAGCAACTGTTCAAAGTTACAACGGCACTGGGAAAAGTCACTTATGACTGTTTTTCACACTTATGACCATTGCAGCATTCCTAGGGAGATGCGATCAAAATTCGGATTCCCAACAGCTGGTTCATATTTATGATGGTTGCAGTGTCATGCGATCTCCTTTTGTGACCTTCTGACAAGCAAAGTCTGGGGAATCCTGATTAACTTAACAACCGTGCTATAATTTAAGGATTGCAATGATTCACTTAACAACTGTGGCAAGAAAGATTGTAAAATTGGCCAAAACTCACTTAAAAAATGTTTCGCTTAGCAACAGAAATGTTGGGGTTAGGGTTATGGTCTAGCATGAAATGGAGCTTAGTTATGTAGCATGAGGATGTATCTTCTGCAGTATTGGGACTGCCGGTGAGTCAACAGCGGGTCAGAGGAGTAGCATGGATGACAGCTGCTCTTTAAAAATTATGATTTAAATCAGGTTGATTTAAATCAAGCCTTTTTACTAGTGATTTAAATCGTGATTTAAATCGTGATTTAAATTATGATTTAAATCGTGATTTAAATTATGATTTAAATCGTGATTTAAATTATGATTTAAATCGTGATTTAAATTATGATTTAAACTGTGATTTAAATCGACTCGATTTAAATCAAATCCACCCTGCCACTTTTTATTTATTTATTTTTTTAAAAAGGAAAGAAAAGTACTTTACCTGCACATTACACCAAAGACAGCAAGGAAATCAGTATGCAAAGGATGGCTTAAAACATACACCAACCTTAGCCGATTTACACATGTAGGGAAAATTGCTATCTATTATGCCACTCAATTATCCATTGTAATAGAATTAGAGATAAAACTTGCTCATTATCCCCTAGTTCAGAACCTGTCGAAAAGCAGGCTGACCACATGCTGTACTAATGACAGATGCTTTGTCGTATTAACCTTTAGGCAGAGCAATACTGTCTTCGGTGAACTCCGGGGTTTATCCTAGACACCCTTTTCATCAACATCCAGCATTGTCAGACTGAAGAGCAGACCAAGGAGCCGAGTCTCGGGTTTTTTTCCCCCCCCCTCCGCTTCTTTTCAACCAGAATGTGTAAATGTTTATTTAGCACCGTATGACCTAAGATTAGAAGGAAAAGGCCATTAGCAACCATTAAAACGACTGCAACAATCTCCAAGGGGGCTTGGCACAAATTGAATGTTTGACACTAAAAACACCTAATTAATGGACACTGCAGGAAAATGGCAACGGAGCAGGACGAGGAAGGAAATGAGGGCAAATCTGAAATAGTAACGTTTTGCCCCAACGAAAGGTATTTTCCCTTTTGAGTCCGTGTTTTGCTTCGATGCCCTTTCGAAGCAGGTTGGATCATGCCGGCCGTCACTCCAAAATGATCTTTGCCATTGGTGCAATTGCTGAAACTCAATTCACCTTGACAACAACTTTGCCTCCAACAGCCAGTTTTCAAGAAGCATCCAGCAGTTACTCCTTGACTTACGACCAAAATTGAGCCTAACATTTCTGTTTGCTAGGCAAGACAGTTGTTAAGGGAGTTTTGCCCCTGTCTTACGACCTTTCTGGCCACCGCTGTTAAGTGAATCACTGCAGTTGTTAAGTCACATGGTTGTTATTCTGTGATTCTGGCACCCGAATGGGTTTGCTGGTCAGAAGGTCACAAAAGGTGATGGCATGAGACCGAGATACTTGCAACCGTCATAAATATGAACCAGCTGTCGGGAATCTGAATTTTGATGGCATGACCATAAGGATACTGCAAAAGTCATAAGTGTGAAAAATGGTTATAAGCCACTTTTTCAGTGCTGTTGTAACTTTGAATAGTCACTCAGTGAATGGTTATAAGTCAAGGACTATCTATATGTGTGAGATATACATTTGGCACAAAATAGACATTTGTTCTGATGCAGGAGGATGCATTGTGCGTTCTTATAACAGAAAGCACCACCATTCTATAAACCGCCTTTATCATGAAACCATCAAGCCAACTAGATTCAATCTAGTATCATAATATCCTTATGCCCCATCTGTAGTCCCAGTGGGGCTATGCTTTGTACCTTAAGGGGAAGAAAAGAGATTCACTAACAGAGTGAGTGGAAGCTAAAACATAAGAAGAACGGTTGCAGGAACTGGGCATGGCTAGTCTAATAAAGAGAAGGACGAGGGGAGACATGATGGCAGTGTTCCAATATTTGAGGGGGCTGCCACAGAGAGGAGGGGGTCAAGCTATTCTCCAAAGCACCTGAAGGTCAGACAAGGAATAATGGATGGAAACTGACCAAGGAGAGATTCAACCTAGAAATAAGGAGAATTTTTCTGACAGTGAGAACAATCAACCAATGGAACAGAAATTGCCTTCAGAAGTTGTGGGAGCTTCATCACTGGAAGCTTTCAAGAAGAGATTGGATTGCCATTTGTCAGAAATGGTGTAGGGTCTCCTGCTCGGGCTGGGGGTTGGACTAGATGACCTACAAGGTCCCTTCCAACTCTAATCTAATCTATTTCATATTTATTTGGTTGCATTCAGGACAGAAAAAAACTTTCTATTCCTACAAGGGATTGTCTCAATTTCCCTCCTTCTATTTTGTGGTTTCTGGGAAAGATCAGGATGAGCTGTCACCCATCATGTCCTGAAGGAACGGCAGGACCACCATCCTGGGGCCAGAGGGTAAAATTGGGAGTTGGTGGGCCATTCCTGTGATGCTGTAATGACAAATTGGGGAAGGTTCTGAACCAGGCCTTTCCTCATTCAAATACACCCTTGAGAGAGAGAGAGTCAGATTCTCACCCACTGGGAATGCAGGGATCAGCTTTCATTGGCCTTGACATGGTGCTTTGTCTAGCAGACTCAGTCAGCACAAGCAGGGGGTTTGATGTTTTTTTTGGGGGGGGGATCGTTGCTGCTCTCTGACCTTCGTTGTTTTCTTGCAGGTGTTCATTACCTAAACTAGGTCACATCATCAGTGCTAAAGTAGCACTAGCACTGATAATGTTACCTAGTTTGGGTAATCAAATGTTTGCCAGAAATTAACCAAGCTCAGAGAGCACCAAGAATCCCCTTATTCAACTCTGACCTATAAATATTCTCCTTGATTGATTTGATGTTACACAGAGATCAGACAAAAGTTGACACGAGGGGCCCTTCCTCAAGACCTCTCTTGCTCTGAAGGCTATTTTGCTCAAAATCCTAATGAAGCAATGCATTCCTTCATATCTGCTCAGCCCCTGGATCTTCCCATTCCGCCCACATGCTTACCTTCATTCATCCCCTAGAACAGGGCTCAGCAGCCGGCAGCTCTGGAGCCACATATGGCTCTGGAGCCACATGTGGCTCTTTCATCCCTCTGCTGCAGCTCACTGTTGCCAGTTGGCTCCGCAATTAATAGGGTTAGGGCTTTTGGTTAGGACAGATAGAGGAAAGAGGATGCCATGCTAGGAGGAGACTATGGGGGAGGAACCAGACTTCTGGTTGGCAGAGGAAAAAGGACGCCACGCCAAGAGGAGATTATCATGAGGGAACTGGACTTCCTGTCGGCTCCAGAATTGAACTGGGGGGGGGGGCTTTTGGTTAGGACCTTTGTGGCTCTGTGAGTGCTAAAGATTGATGACCCCTGCCCTAGAATAAGGGTGTCAAATTCATGGCACAGGGGCTGGATTTGGCCCCCGGTGTGCTTAGAACTGGCCTGTAGGGTCAACCATAGAAACCACAAAGGACTGGCCCACAGTGCCTCTGCCAGAGAAAAGGGGGCTCAAGGGGAACCGTGCGCAGCCCCCCCCAGCTCCATTTTTGCTTGTAGAGCGTTGCAGGAGGCCATCCCAGCCAAAAAACGTGCCCCTCCCTCCGAGCTCCATTTTTGCTGGCAGAGAACTAGCAAAACTAAAACTAAATGTTTTAGAAATGTTTCCCCTTTTGCATTTGAGCATGCAAGAAAGGGCAGGAAAGGAGAAAGGGAAAGAGGAAGGACAAAGGAACAGAAGGAAAGATGAGAAGAGAGCAAGGGAGGAAAAATAAGGAAAGAGGGGAAGGAAGATGAAAGAGGAAGGAAGGAAGGAAGGAAGGAAGGAAGGAAGGAAGGAAGGAAGGAAGGAAGGAAGGAGATCATAATGAGAGTGAGGGGGGGTCTGAGGGAAGTTCTGCCGTAGCCCTGGGCCACCATAAGTGCCTCCAACATGAGTGACGTTGTGCTGGCCATGCCCACCATGCCTACACCCACCATGGCCATACCTACCCTGGCCCCCGGAGGTAAAACACAACCCTGATGTGGCCCTCAATGAAATCAAATTTGACACCCCTGCCCTAGAAGGAAGGTTGAATCTCCCACCCACATCCGAATTCACTGTCTCCACTAACAGCAATCTTGGCTGCCCTGAAATTCTGTTAAGATGTCTGAAGCTAGGATGCTGCAGAAATCTAAACGTGGCAAATTTTGTCCCGCAGGTTCACAAGTGGGGAAGCTGGATAGTTCCCTCCCCTCCCCCCATCCTAGAATTTGGGCAACAGCAAAGCAAGCATATGATGGGGATGCTCCTTGGTTCTGGTCACGCATTTTCAGCTTCAAAAATAAACGTTGCATTCACACATCACGCTGCACTTAAATTAGATTCACTCTTTGTTAGGGGTATTATTTTGTAGCTTAAGGCAAAGCCACTTGGTGGGTTTTTGACTCAAGTCCAGAAAACAGAAAGATTAAAAACCCAGGTTAAGCATTTTGTGTGCACATAAGCACCTCCCCTCCTCCCTTCCTTCCCTCCCTCCCTCCTTTCTTTCTTCTGGCTCAGTGGCTAAGACACTGAGCTTGTCAATCAGAAAGGTCGGCAGCTTGGACTAGATGACCTCCAAGGGGTTTGGACTAGATGACCTCCAAGGTCCCTTCCTACTCTGTTGCTGTTTACTGTTTCTCCCACCTCACACGCAGTAGCAATAGCAATAGCAATAGCAGTTAGACATATGCCGCTTCATAGGGCTTTCAGCCCTCTCTAAGCGGCTTACAGAGTCAGCATATCGCCCCCACAGTCTGGGTCCTCATTTCACCCACCTCGGAAGGATGGAAGGCTGAGTGAACCTTGAGCCGGTGAGATTAGAACCGCTGAACTGCAGATAACAGTCAGCTGAAGTGGCCTGCAGTACTGCACCCTAACCACTGCGCCACCTCCGCTCTTACAAGATTTGAAAGCATCAACTCCCACATTCTAAATCATTTTTGACTCTGGCAAGGATAATAAGAGACGCTGTTCAACAACCACACATTGTCTATTCCCTGCTTTACAACAAGATCAAGATACTAGCGGGCGCAGTCAAAACCCACACGATTGCACTTCTTCTACACGCTAACCCAGATCAGTGTTCAATTAACCTCAGCTACGATTGTGATGGTTTAGCGTTGCCTCGCAGCCCAGCCCTTCCAATTTAACATCTCGTTCAATAGACTGGGGGCGGGGGGGGACGGGGACACAGAAAACAGGGTTAATTCAGGTAACCAGGTCAAGCGTGTTGTGTGAATACAGCCATTATCTTCTGGCTTTGCAAGCTTGTACATTTTGAACAGCTTATCTCCTCTTTATCGGATTAATGTTGCAAGGGTGTATTGCCCGAATCACCAAGGATGGCAGCATTAAAAAAAAAAAGAAGAAGAAGTAATAAACATTTAACGACCCAATAATTAGTTATATGAGAATAACCACTGTTGAGTAATTAACTCCCTTTCCTCCTCGGCCGCTTGATAGATGCAGCAGCCTTTGATAGCTTATTATGACAATCAGTGTTTTTTAGAATCTCATAAACTGAAAACCCTTTTGATGAAGTTGAAATGCACTGATGCCATTAATCACAGGATGAAAACCCCCTTGTGGCTGCCACATTCTGCTCCGTGCTGGTGGGATGATAATCCTTCTTTCTGTCTACTCGGGTCTTTCCAGAAGGCAATTCCCGTTTAGCAAAAAAAAAAAAGAAAGAAAACCATTTGCATTTCATGTTAACATACCACAAGCTTTTGCAGGGCAGGTATAACGACAACAATCGCAGTAGAATGGATGGGGCAAGCCATAACGACAAACCTCCCCTGTGCCTTGATTACCGTTGCACAAATGATGGGCCTCCTGTCATTTGCAGCCAATTAGATCCCTTGTGTTATCTGCCACAATGATTTCATGATGCACACCAGGCGGGGGCATCCAAAGAGGAAGCCCCCCTCCTCGCCCCGTTGAGATTCCCGTGCATTGAAATAGGATGCAAATAGAGCAACATTTATTTTGAAGCAGTGAGATGTTTTTCTTGCTTATTGGGAAGGAGATTTTTTAAAAAATCCAAGTTTGGTTTTAGACATAAATGGAAATGACACCGTATTAGAATACCTTGTCTTAAAGAACACCGTTTCTTTGCTATCGCTTTGCGATGAAATCATATCTCTACTCAAAAACAAGACTTACAAATTTTAGTGGAGTTAACTGCTGAGATATATTGGTTTTGCAGCAGTGTTTTTCAACTTTAGCAAAGATGTGTGGGCTTCAACTCCCAGAATTCCGAAACCAGCATGCTGGCTGAGGAATTCTGCAAATTCAGGTCTGCTTGTCTTAAAAAGTTGCCGAGGTTGAGAAACACTAGTTCATAACACTGGCCATTTATGGGATTATTTATAACAGAAGAGAGAAGAAAAATTAAAGCTTTCCTATCTAAACTGCAAAACATCAGTTCACCACTATAGGGCAGCAAAGAGGTAATCCTTTTATACCTGTGCTGCCCTCTAATGGCCATCTAGACTTTTCCAACCCAAATAGAGCAGCCTTATCCAAGAAAGACTACAGGTAGTCCTCGACTTACAACAGTTCACTGACTGACTGTTGAAAGTTACACTGGCACTGAAAAATGTGATTTATGACCATTTTTTAGAGTTACAACCTTAGTAGCATCCCTATGATCATTTGATGAAATTGCAGATGCTTGCCAACTTCTGACAATAGGGAAGTCAAGATTCACTCGGTTACTAATTTAGAGCTGCATTGATTCACTGAACAACTGTGGTAAAAAAAAGGTTGTAAAACGGGACAAAACTTATTTAACAAATGTCTCACTTAACAATGGAATTTTGGGCTCCATTGTGGTTGTAAATCAAGGACTATCTGTACTACAGTTTCCAAGAACCCAGACTCCATGACCAACAATGAAGGATGCTAGGAGTTCTAAATCCAGCAGATCTGCAAAATAAATATCCTAGAGATGCCAATATGGACCACTAGCTGGATACCTGTGCTTTGCAATGAAACTATGTGATCACTCCTGTTCACTCCTGTTCAATCCATTTACTCAGTGTTGGTTGGTGATTGAAACACATATGGGAATATCGCTCCTTTGCCTTGAGTCCGGAAGCGGTTCCATAGGTGGAAAGCATAGACATTTTGGTGAGGTACGGATGCTTAGTACTGTAAGGTGCCCCAGACCGCTCTTGAGTGAAGGAGTGGAACATCTGCCAGTTTGAACTGAGGTAACGGAATGTGAGGAACTGGCAGTTGGAACAGAGTTCTTTTCAGGTGGGGAGGGGGGGGTGAAAACTCCTTAGCATCAGAGTGTGTTAATTACTGTATAAGAAATACTAATGATCTGATTTCAAAAAATCCTTTCTTAGCGAACACCTAGAAGTCAAGAGGAACATACGTGTCAAATTTCAAGTGTGTAGACTTTACGGTTCTGGAGATTTCGTGATGAGTGAGTGGTATTTGGCTTTGATGATAGATGATAGATAGATAGATAGATAGATAGATAGATAGATAGATAGATAGATAGATAGATAGATAGATAGATAGATAGATAGATAGATATAGATAGATAGATATTGATTGATTGATTGATTTGGGTCAGCCTAGGGCCAAGGTGGAATCTGCCAGAGCCAAAGAACTCGTTGTTATAATACCCGTTGATTTCCTAATCTAGTCTCAATAGCTTGTAAGAGCTCAAATAATCCCATTTGTTTCACCACACACTGAAGCCCAAGTCAATTACGGTTTATGGATCTATTGTCATTCACATTAACGTCTGAAATGTTAAGTCTCAGATATTGACAGTTCACCATTTACAGATATTGATTCAACATTGATTGTCCTGTCATCAATCATTCACCCCATCCCCGCCTAAGGCAGTAATTCTGCGCAGTGATTGCCGAGGGATAACCTACAGTAATCCTTGATTCTGCAAAAGCGGTATCTCAAAGCATTAGGATGAGGTCAACATTTAACTTACTTTTCTTCCATAATTAATTTTCATCACAGGCAGCTGATTAAGATATAAACATTTCTTTTATTTTAAATATTTTTTTTTATTTTTATTTTTCTTTAAAAAAAAACACAAATATGTCATCATTTGTCAATCATTAAGACATTGAAGTACAATTTTTTTTTGTTGTGTGTACCCCTCCCTCCCTCCACCCCCCACCCCCCCTCCTCCTTCCCCCCCCCCCGACTTCCCAGAACCCGTACACGGTATGGATTTTTAACTAACACAGTCTAAAATCTATTGAGAAAAAAGAAATAAAGAAATTAATAACATTCTAGATTGACCTTAGCTTCTTCTTACTGAACTGACTTTTAACAGTTTAAATCATTTCTGATCTTAAGCATAGGCTAACTGGAATTTCTTAGTCCCGTATTTATTTTGTATATAGTCAATCCATTTTTTCCAGTCTCGTTTAAAGATATAAACATTTCTTGAGTTGAGCTTGACTTGGCTAACGCTGTAGGCAGATCCACGTAAGGTTTTTATTTTTCTGCAATTCTGAAATAGTTTAGCATGTCCTTCCTTCCAGGATGTGTCCCAGTTTCCCATTGTAGCCTACAGCCCTGGCATTTCCTGGTGGTCTCTCTGCCAAGTACTTATCAGAGCCAATTCTTTATTATAGGGCCCAAATAACATGCAGAAATTCAGATATAAAACAGGGTATGACAACGCCCGGGGGGGGGGGGGGTTAACTGGCTACTGGGAGGCCTGGGGCGTGTGGCCCGAGATATCATGATATACCTTGTGGGTGAGGCTAAATTTTCACATGCCTCTTCCCCCCCCCCCCCGGTTTGATTTTAAAAGATGCCCCCGTTACAGGGATAAAATTAAAAAGAGAAATCAAAATTTACAAGGGGTGTAATGAGTTTATTGGGACCTGGTATAGCTTAGAGCAGGAGTCTCAAACTCAAGGTCTGGGGGCCAGATCCGTTCCGTGGGATACTTAGATCTGGCCTGCGGGGCCACCCTGGAAACAGTGAAGGAATGGCCCGTAGTGCTTCTGCCAGCAAAAATGGAGCTCGGGAGGATTACCGGGAGGGTTGTAGGAGGCAGCTGTAAACGGAGCTTGGAAGCCCGTTTTAGTTGGCACAATGCTTGAGCCACCACAGGCGTTCTGACATGAGTGACGTTGAGCTGGCCATGGCCCCCCTAGTCATGCCCACTCTGGACACACACACACACACACACACACACACACACCGAGGTCAAACACAACTCTGATGCGGCCCTCAGTGAAATCAAGTTTGACACCCCTATAGAGACTAACTTGGTTCTGCACCTAATAACGGCGGCAAGACTGTTGGTGGCGCAATACTGGAAGAAGGAAGACTTGCCTACAACTCAAGAATGGACATTGAAAGTCACAAACTTAGCCGAGATGGCTAAAATATCGGCATATCTTAAAGATCATTCAAATGAGAGATATAAACGAGACTGGAAAAAATGGATTGACTATATACAAAACAAATACGGGACTAAGAAATTCCAGATAGTCTACGCTTAGGATCAGGAATGAGTTAAACTGTTCAAAGTTAGTGTAACAGGAAGAAGCTAAGATCAATGTAGAGATGTTATTAACCTCTTTTTTTATTTCTTTTGTCTCAATATATTTTAGACTGTGTTTGTTAAAAATCTATACCGTGTACGGGCTCTGGGAAGTCGGGGGGGGGAGGTGGGGTGTTAGGGGGGAGGGGAGGGGAGGGGGGATATATACTATGAGTTAGATTTCAACGTAATGCGATTTCACATGTATACTGTTTCTCTTTAATTTTTCCGTAAAAATAGGACAAGCTGAATACATTGACATATAGTAGAAATACACCAAGGGGAGGAGGAGTGGGATAGAAGGAAAAGGGGTAGAGAGGGCGGGAGAGAGGACGGGAGGGTGAGAAGGAAGGGAGGGAGTGGACTGGGAGAGAGGAGTGGTAGAGGGGGAGGGGAAGTAGGGTAGAGGGGAATGATGGAGGGAAGATAGTAAGTTGGAGGGGGGGAAGAAAGAGGTGTATGGAGAGCGGAAGAGGTATATTGGGTTTCTATTTGAGTTTGAGTTTGAGTTTGAGTTTTATTTTATTTATATTTCTGGGGGTATTGCTGACAAGAGGAACTGCTGTGATTATTGTTTAATGTTGTATGGCCCCGGTTATGCACAGTATATATGTGACTGTATGGAAATGAAAAATGGAAAATAAAAACATTTTAACAATGTTAAAAAAAAAAAAAGTTTGACACCCCTATCTCAGAGCAATCATTTGTTCTTTCAAAGAAGCTCCATTCTCAAAACAGGGCTGAAGAGGTCAGCTCCATCTCATGTAGGATCGATCTGGGGTCCAGAAATGCAGAATGGATCCTTTCTTGACTAGAAGCCTCCATTGCATCGGTGTGAACAGAATATGCAGCTGAAGGAAAACAGTTGGAAAATGTCAGCCATAGCATCGAAGCTTCCCATGAAGGAGGCTGCACATCAATGGTGGGATTCAAACATTTTTTTTTACTATGGGTTCGGTGGGTGTGGCTTTGTGGGCGTGGCAGGGGAAGGAAACTGCAAAATCTCCATTCCCTCCTCACTCTCAAAATTTCCGCTACCGGTTCTCCAGAACCTGTCAGAACTGGCTGAATACCACCTCTGCTGCACATCCCACATAGATAGGCCTCAGACAAAAGACTGCACAATGCTAAACTCAATAGGGGAGAAGGAAAAGGGAAGCCCCATCCTAAAATCTTCCATATCTGTGTTGAGCTTCAGAAGATAATATTTGCAACTCAGGGTTGAACTGTGAGGGTCTCCTTGGTGCTCTCTGAGCTTGGTTGTTTTCTCGCAGACGTTTCATTACCAAAGTAAGTAACTGCCTCAGTGCGCTGATGATGTTACCCAGTTGGGCAATGAAACGTCTTCAAGAAAACAACAGGGTTTCAAAACTCTAATCAAATGTGTTCAGATTTCCCAGGAATAAACAAGCTGTCATGTCTGCAGCCATCTTTTCTTTTGGATCTTTGGCCTGCCACACTTTCTGTTACTCTACTATGCATTTTCTATTGGGGGGGGAATGGGAGGGGGGTTTGTACAGAGTTAGATGATATCCAGTCATAACAAAATTATTTCTAGAAAGCCAAGGTCATCCTTTGTCTCTGCACCTCTGCACCTGACTGGAACTGGATGGGTGGAAGCTGCCAGCATGGCAGTGGAAGATTGGGTCATGTGATGGACCTATGGGTGTGGGGGCAAGATATTGAACTTTCAACTAGGTGGGGAAAACTGGGAAGCTTTCAGATTCGGGTTTTCCCAGATGTGCCAACATGGCTCTCTTAAGAAATTGGAACTTGGAGCAATACTTTGCCTTGGACTCTGATTTAATTTTGGATGCTATTTGGAACCCTGACACAAGCATTGTTTGAATCTCAGATGATTGTTGGAGCAGGGAAAAGGGAGAGGAGAACGAAGAGTTTTATGTATACCCAGATTTGCAAACTATCCTCAACCAAATCTACATTGCAGCTTTTTAGACATGATAAAATGAGCTTGTTGTTATCCCATTTAAAAATCCATCCGCTTTCAACATGAAGGAGAAAAGAGGATGCATTTAGCCGGGACTTAACACGGCTTTCAGATGAAAAATTCAAAAGGGAAATGGAAGAAAACACAGCCAGGATTTGGATGTGAGCATCCAACTCAACTCCATACTAGACTACAGGTAATCCTATTCTAAGAGAAACCTTTGCTTTTGGGGGGTGGGGTGGGGAGAGGGGATTAAAGACGTTGCAGCCCAAATTTGGTCAAGAAGCAATGGTGCTTGGGTTCCTTTCCTGCCATATTTTTGAGTCAAAACGAGCTCCCTTCACCTGCCAATTTGGAATAAGGGCAACATGATTGATTGGCTGACTGATCATGTGCAACTCCTAGGGGCCATACAGATTTTCTCTGATAAATCAGAGGTGGGCTTCTGAGGGTTCACAGGGGTTTGGGAGAACCTCTAGCTAAGATTCTGTACAATTTGGAGAACCCCCAAATCCCATCTTGGCTGGCCCTGAAATCCCCCAGGAGTTCCCATACGGCCCATTTTGGATGCAGATAAGTGCAGAGGCTCAGGGAGGATGAAAAATGGGTCTACCGGAAGTTCAGGAAGGCTGGAAACGAGCCCATTTCTGGCCCCAAGAGAGCCTCCAGAGCACGGGGAGGCCATTTTTGCTCTCCCAGAGGCTCAAGAAAAGCCTTCAGAGCCAAGGGAGGGCATAACCCCCCTCCCACTGTGGTGCAGGAGGTCGACATGGCCACACCCACTATGGCCACATCTACCCAGCAACCGGGCAGAGATGCTAAAATTTTTGAAGACACCCCTGATGATAATCTATCCCTAATATAATCTTTCAAGTCTTCCAATGGTACATCCTTGGGCTGCCACCATAACTGGGTCTATTCAACTTCTGTTGCTCGTCCTCCTTTTCTTTTTCCTCCTTTTCTACCTTTCCCGACATCGGAACCTTCTCTGGAGAGCTGGCTCTTCACATAATCTGTCCAAAGTGGGATAATTTGAGCCCGGTCATGTGAACCAAGGCTTGATTGGTTTGATGATCCATTGGTTTGTTTTCTTAGCTGTTGCGAGGATTCTCGGGAGTCTCCTGCAGTTCAGAGTTCGAAAGCATCAATAGCCTTATAGGAGAATATTTAACCATGCTGGCTCAGGAATTCTGGGAGTTGAACTCCATAAATCATAAAAGGGTCATAGTTCTCCATCCCTGCACTAGGATATAAAATACTAACTGGATACCTGTGCTTCACTATGAAACTATGTGATTGGGCTTGACAGATTGACACAGGTCTAAACTCCCAGCCCACAGGCCGGATGAGTCACGTGCTGGCCATGCCCAAATAAGGCCACTGGCAGTTGGAACAGAGTTCCTTTCAGGTGGGGAGGGGGAGTAGAACGTCTAACTCCTTAGCATCAATGCCTATTAATATAAGGCAACTAGCAGTTGGAACAGAGTTCTTTTCAGGTGGGAACTCCTTAGCAACAGAGCGTGTTAATTACTGTGTGAGAAATACTAACGATATGATGGTCATTTCGAAAAATCCTTTCTTAGCAAGCACTTAAAAGCCAAGAGGAACGTACATGTCAAATTTCAAGTTTGTAGGCTTTATGGTTCTGGAGTTTTCGTGATGAGTTAGTGGTATTTGGCTTTACATATATATAGATGAGCAAACCCCACCTCCTACTAGCACTGATGATATTACCTAGTTTGGTCAATGAAACCTATCCTGCTTCTTCAAAGTCCAGCTTCCACTTCCATAGGATGCCATAGGGAATATCATGGCTGACATGATTCCAACCTTTGGAGATATAAACATATCATAGTGTTGAAAGACAACTTGGCAATTTCTAGTTTGGTGTGATGGTTAAAAGCAATCATGGCGTTGGAAGGCAATTTGACAGCAATATCCAGAAGGTGCTTTACCTTCTGGGACAGAGATGTGAAACTCAAGACCCGCAGACCAAATCCTGCCCATGGGGTGCTTAGATCTGGCCCACGGGGCCACCCTGGAAACAGTGAAGGACCAGCCCGTGGTGCCGGGAAGGGACCTGGGAGGGCTATGAGCTCCGTTTTCACTGGCAGAGAGCTGCAGGATCCCCTCAGCCCCACCTGGGCCACCACAGGTACCCCCAACATGAGTTAAATCAAGCTGGCCATGCCCACCCTGACAAAAATGAAAAATATTTTAAAAGTCTGCAATGCTTTTTAACCACAGAGTGATTCTGGCAGCTTAAGACTGATAGTTCATTTTGTTTAGGCATGGACGGTATCCACAGTACACCGTGGGGGGGAGGGGGGGAAGCTAGCTTTGCACCAGCTGGCTAGCAGCCTTCAGGGTATCTTGGGTCACCTGGGCTTACTTCTCCAAACCTCGCCTGGCATCCAGGCAGATCCAGCGCCACCTCTTGCTTCTGCATGGGACACTGCTAGTTTTTCCCACCAGAATGGTACTATTTATCTACTTGCATGTTCACATTTTGTTTGTTTGTATGTTTGTTTGTTTATAAAATGTATTGGCTGCCCATCTTCTCACATGCTTTCGAAAATGAGACAAAGGACGGGAACTTGCATTTTCACACGTATTTATTTATTGGCTATTTATTTATTCATTCATTCATTCATTCATTCATTCATTCATTTATTTATAAAATGTATTGGTTGCCCATCTTACTATATTGTTGTGGCCTCTCGGCCACCGTCCCCCTCCGGCAGCCAAATCAGAGGAGGAGGAGGCGTGGTCAATCAGGGCCGGCATCAAGGTAACCTGAGAGCTCCGAGGGGGACGAACGAATGGAATTGGCAAAGAGAGAGACAGAGGCTGAGCCTGGGCCATCCATCAGCCCTCAGATGGAGAGTCGACAGCTCCCCAGGTTGTGGAGCTGGCTGATGAGGAAGAGGAGGAACAGCTGGGTCCAGTGCCTGATGTGCAGAAGCGTAGAAGGCAGAGGAGAGGAGAGCAATGGAAATCCATGGGCTGATCCTTGGGAAGGAAGAGCCACCACTGCTAGCAAAGCCCCATCCTAGCTCTGGGGATAAAAGGCAGAGGGCGGAGATTAACAGATGTGGCCGACAACTATCCCAGACAAATGGACTTGTTAGCCAGAGAGAGAAACCTTTTGCTTGGGCTGCTGGCGCTCCTAATAAAGGAATCATTGAGTTAACTTCAGAGGGTTTGGAGAGCTGGCTCAGAACATATATGCTTTCAAACTGCTAGATGGGCAGCAGCTAGAGGCAAATAACACACACACACAATAACACAATAGCAGAGTTGGAAGGGACCTTGGAGGTCTTCTAGTCCAACCCCCTGCCTAGGCAGGAAACCCTATACCGTTCCAGACAAATGGCTATCCAACATCTTCTTAAAGACTTCCAATGTTGGGGCATTCACAACTTCTGGAGGCAACTTCTGTTCCACTGATTAATTGTTCTAACTGTCAGGAAATGATGGGAGCTCATTCTGCCACACGCTGCCATAGACTTGAACTGCTGGCCAACAGAGCCAATGTATTTAATCCACTGTGTTGCCAAAGGTGACGCTTCGAAAGATACTCATAAACCAGGGATATCAAACTGGTGTCCCGTGGGCCGAATGCCTCCTGCGCAGGCCACGTCTACCCCAGCTCCACGAATGGGAAAAACGTTGTGAAGCGTCATGTGATGGCAACGTGATATCGCGAGTTTGACATCAGTGTCATAAACGAACACAAGGGGAATAAAATAATACCAAACCAAACTGACCCGTCTTTATTTTTTAAAAAATCAATTCCAAGGAGCCAAAGTAAATTCTTCCAGGTTTCTGCCGACAACTTCCAAGCTCCGTTTTTATTAATTACATCACAGACTTGCAGGAACTCAAGCATTCGTACTATTTTTTAATAAGGTTGATCTGACTCAAATGTATTGTTCCACTGGAAATGAAGATCAAACTCTTAATTTAGCTGGGGATAATTGCCCGTCTGTGAGGTCAGCTCCCAAGGGGAATGGAGCAAGGCCTGTCTCAGAAGCCTAATTTTTAAAGAAAAAACAGAGGCAGCAATGCACACAGCCCAGCTCTGTGTAGCTTCAGGAGCACAAAGACAGGGACACAAAGGAAGTAATTCTATTATTTAAAAAGGAGGAGACACTGGTTCGATGAATAACCTTTTTTCTGCAGCTGATCCAAGCCATCCTACATGGTAAGATTTGCAGAAATGTGAGATTTCCCCCCAGAAACTCTCACTTTCATTACTATTTTTCATTATCTGAAGTCTTTTGATTATTGGAATCTATGACTGGGTGCTGTACAAATCATTGACATACATCAATCAGCCTTGGGATATATTTTTTTCAGCCTGTTCCTGTGCTGTTCCCTGGAGTGATACTTAATTCTAAGATTTCTATAACGACCAAGTCATTCATTTTATTAAAAAAGAGAGAGATTTTTATTCTTCCTTGGTGTTTTGGCTAGCCATGCCTCTGAAAGTCCATCAAAGCCCCCTACTTTTCAAGGTTGGGACAACTGACTCCTTTTCTGCCCCCTACCCCCACCCCAAGCTGGTGAAAATCAACAGCAAAGTGTGTCCATTTTAAGCCCTGAAACACAATGAAATAGAGCACAAATCCTAAAAAATAGAAAAGCTGTTCAAAGAACCAACAAACTAGAAAACAACCCAATCCTCAAAAAATGATGATGTAAAAAAATGAAAGCTTCCTAAAATCAAATCAGTAAATACTTAGTTCCAATCAATTTTAATTAGAGAATTATGGTCTCCTGCTTTCTAGCCGGATGAATGGATGGATATATAAGAGAAAGAAAAAAGAAAGGAAGGAAGGAGGGAAGAAAAGAAAGAGAAAGAAAGAGAGAGAGGGAAAGAGAGAGAGGGAGGGAGGGAGAGAGAGAAATAAAGAAAGAGATGAAATTGAGGAGGGGTAATTTATATTGTTCTAAATCTAAGCAATCTGTTCCACCAAATTCCTCCTAATTCCTCTCCAGATGTCCTTTCTTTCCATTTCAATCAATTGATCCTTATCCAGCCTTTAAAAAGTTATGCCCCTCTTGTATATGACATTTGTTGACAGTTAAATCACCCATTACTCTTTCTTCCCTTTTGCAAGCATCTTTTGACGCTCCACATGGAGCAAATTTCCCTGGCCCCTTTATTAGCCCAGCTTCTCTTCTTGGAATCAATTCCACCTTATCTACGTCTTAAAGTTGATGTTTAGAATGGGCATGAGTGCCAAGGACAATCTAATCAGTGCAATATAGACCAGGGGTCTCGAACCTTGGCAACTTTAAGACTTGTGGACTTCAACTCCCAGAATTCCTCCGCCAGCTTTGCTCAGCCAGCTTTGTCCGGGCGGGCGGGCGGGCGGGCGGGCGGGCGGAGCCTCCCACTGCCGCCACTACCAGTTCACCCGATCCCAGCCGAACTGGGAGCAACCCACCTGTGTGAATAGGTGGAAACATACATTTCCTAAAATAAATATAAATAAATAAATAATACGGCTACCTTTCCCACTCTGGTACTTTCCTCCAACCTCCACATTTCTGGAAATTTGGCTCAGTGGATCTAAGAGCACCAAGATGGGAAGACTAGTCTATAAACACAAGAGGGTGCTGGTACTTACCTGATACGCCTCTTCTCATAGTGGGGGAGGAGTATCCAGGATGGGTTGACCTTATCCTTTTGTTGATTGGACTGAGTCAGATAAGTTCTTGGTATACGCCCCTGGTCCACCAGGCACCACCCAGTTATCGGCGAAGAACTCTATCCAACCCGTTGTGCCATCCACTCCAGACCTTTGTTAAGGTTTCAAACTTTTTATTGAGTTATAACTTGAACATATTAGTGCAACATCCATCATAACACATGTTATATTACCATGACAGGGAGGGTCTGAATACTCCTCCCCCACTATGAGAAGAGGCGTATCAGGTAAGTACCAACGCCCTTTCTCCATAGTGAGGGGAGGAGTATCCAGGATGGGACGTACCAAAGCTAACACGTCCCTAGGGAGGGTAACATACTGTGGGCCCATGGCCAAACTAAGCCTGGTGGGGTGTGTCCCCCACTCTATGAACCGCCTGTAATACCCTGCGACCAAACGAAGCCTCCGCCAAGGCAAAGGTGTCCAATTTGTAGTTCCTCACGAAGGGTGAAGGGGAAGACCACATGGCTGCCCTACATATCCCTCTCAATGAGGCCTGCATTGCCCAGGCCGCAGTGGTGGCCGCACTTCGTGTACAGTGTGCTGTGATGGGGTTCGGTGACTGTATGCTCTGGGACTGGTAGGCCGTAACAATGCAGGTTCTCAACCACCTGCCTATGGTGGTGGAGGTCACCTTCTTGCCCAGAGACCCCAACTGGAATGAGACAAACAGGCCTCAGACTTTCTATTCGGCAGGGTTCTTCTGAGGTAAATCCTCAGAGCCCTCCTTACGTCTAGAGTGTGCCACTTCCTCTCTAATGGGCAAGAAGCGTCTGGGCAAAAATTGGGCAAAATAAGCTCTTGCAACCTGTGGAAGCATGAGCACACCTTAGGTATGAAGGAGGGATCCAACCGCAACACCACTCTGCCCTGGTGAAATATACAGAGGTCCTCCTTAGCGGACAGGGCCTGCAGCTCTGATATCCGTCTGGCGGATGTGATGGCCACTAGAAACACCACCTTAAGGGTTAAAACTTTAGTGACACTGTTCGCAATGGCTCAAACGGGGCCCCCGTCAGAGTGTCCAACACCCTGTGCAAGTCCCAGGAAGGAGGACCCAAAGTCTTGTCCCTGGGAGTAGGACCGTCTGGGGTAAGGCGCTGTCCCTTCTTTGGAGCTGTGGGAAGCACCTTCCTGATGTCCTTATTCTTGATCAGCTAGGGGTCAAGAGCTGGCCCCAAAAGGGCATTTCCTGTGAAAGGAGCAGATGCCAGGCGCCACTTGTGGTGAACATCCGCCTGCCACTGTCTCAGCCACAGCAACCTACGAGATGCAATGATTGAAGCAATAGCCCTGGAAGCAAACCTGGCTGCAGACAAGGTGGCATCTGCCGAAAATTGGATGGCCGCCACCAGTTTGTTGATGTCTTGGTGCGTTCTGACCTTGGCAATGGGGATATGTTGCTGCAGTTCCTGCAGCCAGAGCAAGGAAAACCTGTTGAAGAAGGAGGCAGTGGTGGCTGCCTTCCCCGCCCAGGCTGCTGCTTGATGCTCCCTTTGGAGGGTGAGGTCCGCCTTCCTGTCCTCCAACTTCAGAGCCTCCTCTGGTTCCCCTGGCAGAGTAGGGGGGGTGCTATGTAGTGCCAATACTGGAGCATCAATGGAGGGTTGAGATAGCATACTAAGAGCCGAGGTGGCGCAGTGGTTAAATGCAGCACTGCAGGCTACTGCTAGATCAGCAGTTCAGCGGTTCAAATCTCACCGGCTCAGGGTTGACTCAGCCTTCCATCCTTCCGAGGTGGGTAAAATGAGGACCCAGATTGTTGGGGGCAATATGCTGACTCTCTGTAAACCGCTTAGAGAGGGCTGAAAGCCCTAAGAAGCGGTATATAAGTCTACTGCTATTGCTATTGCTATAGCACCCCGGCCATGTCCTGGTCCACACTGAAGAAGGTCTTGTCTGTGGATGGGGGTGTGGGCCCTGCTATGGGGGCAGCCCATTGGCGCTTGACCGACTCAAGGAAGGCCTTGGAAGTTGGCACTGTGTCAGCCTCAATGGCCTGCTCATCAAAGATGGTTTCTGCAGAAAACCCCTGGTGCTGAGGTGGTGCTTCTGCTGCTCTGTTTCCAAGTTTGGCGGCTACCTTGGCTTTGAACAGGAGTGACTTATACAATAAGGGCTGGAACAACCCAGTGAAGGCTGGCTTAAGAGGGGGCATGCTTTCATCTTTGGATAGTTTATCCTCCCTAACTTCCCCCTCCTCGCAATCCAAGTCACTGTCCTCTTGTGATGAGGCTGAGGAACTAGAGCTGTCTTTCCCCCTGGGTTTCCAGCCCCTCTGGTATCCTAGGAGAGGATGCTACTTGAGGTTGCATTTGTGGCTGCTGAAATGCCGCTGTCATGCATTGCTGGAAGGCCCACATCATTAGGTCTTGAAAATTGGGGACCCCTGTGGGGGTTGCTGGCTGGAACCCATGCCCACCTGTGTGTGGGGAAAACCAGAGGTGGTATCCCCATGGGCATGGCTGATCCCAGGGAAGCCATATGTGGGGGGATTGCCACCCTTAAGGAAGACCCCAAAGACCTGATGTATCAATAGGGATCCTTGCTTGCAATGTGGATGCCTCCCTGTAGCCCCGCCTGTTGCAGGGATTCCTGGGGCCTTCCCCTTCTGTCCCAGGTCTGGAATGGACTTAAGGCCACTTGCCTTTTTCTAGAGCTGCTCCAGCTTCCTGTGCCTTCACCTTTCATACTTAGATGGCTTGGAAGGCTTGTGACCACCCTTTGCCTCCAGCTCCGCCCTGGGGGAAAGGTGCTTCTTATCTCTAGCCTTTGCTTCCCCACCACTTCTGGGCAGCCTCTGGGGTGGTCACTAACCTTGGTTGATCCTCTGCCTCTCTGGTGGGGCTGCTGGCTGTTGCTGCAGGTACTTGAGTCCTGCCGGTCTCCTCGTTGCCGCTGGGCGCCGCCATCTTGGAACACGTGGCTCCTCCCGGCTTCAAGATGGCACCCGTGCCAGGAGGCAAAGGGTGTCTCCTTGAAATTTCCTGTTCTGGTGGTTTGTGCTCCAAGGAGCTGCCGTGCACCTCTGCCGTCGGTTTTTACTTCTTCTGCCTCTTTCTGGCACCACTAGAGGCTTTGCTCTGCCCGTGGACCTCCTCCAGCAACGTGGGCCATGTGGATAATGGCGCGGGCGCTCCGCAGCATTTGGGAAGCCGCGGTTCACTGCTCAACCCAGTGGGGAGCAGCGGAGCGCTCCAGCATCCGGCAGAGTTCCCGTGGCGAGGCTCACCTTCTGGGCGGGGATCCAGCACCACCCTCGTTTGCCGGTGGCCTGATTCGTGCCCTGCGGGGCTTGAGGAAGCCGCGGCTCACCGCTCAACCCTGTGGGGAGCGGCGGAGCACTCTTGTGCCGCTGTAGCCTCCGCGGCATGGCTTGCCTTTGGAAGGCTTGTGCCCTTTGTTTCCTGCTTGCCCAGCAGATTTCCTTTTCTGAGTGATACTTGCCTCACTCAGATGCCTGGGCAGCGTGCCCCTCAAGAGGGCTTTTGGCAAGCTTTCTTGCAGCTCGGGGAGCTGTCCAGGTCACTTGTGGCTGCTGCTGTAGGGAGATGAATTAATCCTATTTCTTTCTTTAAAATTCTTTCCAAATTATCGGAGATCCAGGATGGCAAACCGTCCAGTTGAGGGACTGAGTAGATAACTGGGCAGTGCCTGGTGGACCAGGGGCGTATACCAAGAGCTTATCTGACTCAGTCCAATCAACGAGAGGATAAGATCAACCCATCCTGGAAACTCCGCCCCTCACTATGAAGAATGTCAGGTTTCCAAAAGATGCCCTAATTAATTAACAAGTAGTCTTCGACTTACAACATATTGCTTTAGTGGCTGTGCAAAGTTACAACGGCATTGAAATAAGTGGATTATAACCAGTTCTTGCACTTACAACAGTCAAAGGATCCCCACAATCGCAAGATCAAAATTCAGACACTTGGCAAACTGGCATTTATTTATTATGACTGGGTCATGTGATCAACATTTGTGCCCTTCCCAGCCAGCTTTTCACAAGCAAAGTCAATGGGAGTGTAGGAAGTTAGCCCTCACCCCTCTCCAAGGAAAATGAGATATTTTGGGACATATTTTAGGCAGAAACTCAATCCCCCCGCCACCATCTTAGTCAATGGGCCATTAAGGCCTGAGCCAATCTATTCTACATAACAAAGATCTACCTCCTTCAGGCAGAGACATAATAGGAATCCCAAAGCCCTTTCATTACATCATCACCCAGCAAAGGCTCAACCAAGCCTGGGACTCAGAACAGCCTACAGAGTCACCCCAGGGGAGTCTGACAACCACTCAGAATACAAGCTCAAATTCAAAAGCCCAGAGAGGGCATAAAACCAGGACATTCTCAGCATCTCTTCCCTTTTTCCCCCAGCATCTCCAGCCAAGTGATCCTGTTCATCAATAAACTTTCTTTCTTTCTGGAGTTTCCAACTTCCATGAATCCAGTGTCTTTTCCCCCACTTGGAACTGAACCCAGAAGTACATTCCTTCCAACAGGGGGGTGCCAGATTCCTTCCAACAGGAATTCCTTCCTGTTCATCAATAAACTTTCTTTCTTTCTGGAGTTTCCAACTTCCATGAATCCAGTGTCTTTTCCCCCACTTGGAACTGAACCCAGAAGTACATTCCTTCCAACAGGGGGGTGCCAGATTCATTTAAACGACCTTTTCACAACTACAGTGATTCGCTTAATAACCATGACACAAGATCGTAAAATCGGACATGGCTCACTTAACAACTGCCTTGCTTAGCAACAGAAATTCCGGCCCCAATTGTGTTTGTAAGTCAAGAATCTCTCTCAAGTGTTTTCTATCCAATTCAGGATAGTAATTCTTTGCTCAGGTGATAAGACACACTGTAACCTGTAAAAGTCAATTATTTTCTAGTTCTTAAAGGTACATCAGGATATGAACATCTAAAGAGTTGATGAGTCAGAATCTCACAACACAATTCCCACTTGCGAGGGGTAGAATTACAACTAAGCTAAATCTATTCTATTTTCCCAGGCATTTAATCACAGTGTTTATTTCCATGACAATAAAGCTTTTTGGGGTGCTGTCTGTTTCTTTTTCTCTGTTTCCTGTGTTGTAGTATTAGCAGGATTGTGGCATATTGTTTGTAATCTTTTATCTTGTCTTACGGATTCGGTGGGTTAAAAAAAAAAAACCTGGCCCGAATTTTTCCAAAGAAACAAGCAAACAAACCATGAAAAGGTTGTTATGATGGGTAAATCATATCCTTTTGTCTGCAATACACTCTGCATCTCTTTGGGAAGCAAAAGAACTATAGATGTTTCAAACTGAGGAACCAATTACAGAACAAAAAAAAATCAATCAGTTTGGAACAATGTGCTGATCAGAAGAAAAGAACAATATGGTCCTATCGGAATGTTCAAGAATCCTTAATCTTTAAACATTAACCCATCATCAATTCTGCAAGCATTCTAAAATAGAATAACAGAGTTGGAAGGGACTTTGGAGGTCTTCTAGTCTAACCCCCTGCTTAGGCAGAAAATGCTATACCAGACAAATGATTGTCCAATATCTTTTTTTTAAAGTCCAGTGTTGGGGCATTCACAACTTCTGTTGGCAACTTCTGTTCCACTGATTAATTGTTCTAGCTGTCAGGAAATTTCTCCTTAGTTCTAAGTTGCTTCTCTCCTTGATTAGTTTCCACCCATTGCTCCTTGATATAGTTAGATCCCAAATTTTCTCATTGCCTTTTTTTTTTCAAGACAAAAAAAGCCTACCCTATAGCAGGGAGATAAGCACCTTAAGTTCAAAAACAGTTAAGTGGAAACTTCAAATGCATTCAGACTCTTTAAAAAGAATGATTCCAGAAACACTGCACTCTTAAAATTGCTGCTGTCCTGGGATTATGCTGGCTTGATTCCAAGCAGTTCAAGGAAATCCAAGAGAAGCAACAACTCGCAAATATACAGTCTGGACTGCAAGATACCAATCACTTTTCATTCTGTAGGCAAGTCTTAGTGGTGTGTGTGTGGGTCTCTGTGCGCGCGTGTGTGTGTGTGTGCATGTGTGTGTGTTTGTGTATCTGGCTGGCTGTTCTTCAAGAAAAGTGTTGACTCTTAGTGATTAGCAATAACCACTTAGACTTATATACTGCTTCCCAGTGCTTTACAGCCCTCTCTAAGTGGTTTACAGAGTCAGCATATTGTCCCCTACAATCTGGGCCCTCATTTTACCCACCTTGGAAGGATGGAAGCAGGGGTGGGATTCTACTGGTTTAACAATCAGTTTGCAGAGTGCAGTACGCAGAGTTCGCAGATATGATCAGCTGAGCTTCAGAAAAGGAAATATAGGTGAGTATAGCGCAGGGGCGGGAGGGTGGGCCCACTTCAAAGTCGGAGCAAACCAGTTCATTCCCAGCTGATAGTTGGAGCTACCGGTAGAATCCCACCCCTGGATGGAAGGCTGAGTCAACCTTGAGCCAGTCAGGATCGAACTCCAGGCAGTGAGCAGAATCAGCCTGCAATATTGCATTCTAACCACTGTACCACCACAGCTCAGTGGTTACCGGACAGGTTTTTTGATACGATTTTTTTTGGAAATGGTTTGCCATTGCCTTCTTCCTAGGGCTGAAAGAGAAAGACTGGCCCAAGGTGCTCCAAGGGAGGACTAGAACTCAAGGCTAGCTGGGTTTTTTGCCTGGTTCCTTTAGTATGCACCAAAAAGGCTCTCTATATCCATGTGCATTTATAAGCCATTAGAGGAAGAAGTTGAGTGACTATGCATCATACACACATACAAAAAATAATAATAATAGTCAAAGCATCCCTCTACCTCAGAAAATAAAGAGAATGAAAAGGGAATTTAATCTGTATGCTGTTCAACATTAATAATAGCTGTTCAAAATTAGGAACGTGCACTAGAATTTAAATAGACACACAACAACACACTTGATATTACAATAGAAAGAGAAAGAAGAAATATTTTCTATGTTCACCAGTTTGATTTATTTATAAAAACAATAAAGGTGGGATGGATAGATGGATGGATGGACAGAGACAGACAGACAAATACTGTGGATGGATGGAAGATAAGAGAGAGAGAGACAGACAGACAGACAGACAGACAGACAGACAAATACTGTGGAGGATGGATGGATGGAAAATAAGAGAGAGAGACGGACAGACAGATATGATTATTGTATTTTCTGATATGGTCATAATCTATCACTTGTTGCTTGTATATATACTGAAAACTTACGCACTGCAGACGAATTCCTTTTGTGTCCAATCACATTTAACCAATAAATAACTGTCCTGTCCTCCCTACACTACCTACCCTACCCTACTCTACCCTACCATAGATAGAGAGATGGAGGGAGGGAGGGAGACCAACCATTGAAATCTTGGCATTCACAATGGCATTTTTTTGTGGAAGTAGGGAAAAGAAAAGGAGGGATGATGATGAACATGATGGTGGTGTTAAGGGCAATATACATTTATCAAGTAGCTCACCAGACCCATTGACCTCTTGGCAATACATAAAACCAAACCACCACGTAAAATCACTGCCAAACGTTTAGTTAAAGCACTGAAGAGCATGTTATGAAGCCCCAGAAGTGTTCTCCACTTAACTGAAAAAGGAGCAGCTGTAGCACTGGTGAAATGACCTTTATTTCTGTCTGTCAGCATTAACTGTTTGCAAATTGGAGAGAGAGAGAAAGAGAGAGGGACGGACAGAGGGAGGGAGGGAGGGAGGGAGGTGGTCATTCGCTTTCTTTCTCCTCCTTCTCCAACAGCTTTAGATCACTTTTCTTCCTGCTCCATTCAGAGCACAGAAGAGCTGCAAGCAACATCTGGCAGGATCACATGAAAAGTAATTGAACAACTGCTTGCAATTATATTCACTCAGTGGGGGGGAATGATATTAGACAGATCTGGAATGCGAGCGAGAAAGCCTCCTGAACATTTGTTTGCGTGTCAGGAGAGTGTGTTGTGTTTTCTCAGGGAGACCATTTAGCCAATGCACTGGACCAGTGTGCATTTTCACAGCTGACATCCAAAGGGATATATTATTCTCTGCCTCAAGGCTAGCCAAAGACAGAGGCATTTACTGGGGTGGTAAAATATGAGCCTCACATATTGGATACATCAGCAGAATTCCAAAGCGCGGACTCTGGCCTTCTGATCTATACAGTTTGGTTTAAGAGAAACATCTTCCAATCTGGATCCTTTAAATCTGCTGGCTAAGGCACTGAAGTCCAAACAGCTGGAGGCTACTGGTAGTCAACATGAGGGACATTTCAAACTCTGAGTCTGTTCCAACCAACTGCCAACATTGGGCAGCATGATTCATGGCATAGCAGCATTGCAGTATTTGAGGGGCTGCCACAAAGAAGAGGAGGGTCAGCTTATTTTCCAAAGCACCCGAAGGCAGGACAAGAAACAATGGATGGAAACTAATCAAGGAGAGAAGCAACCTGGAATTAAGGAGAAACGTCTTAACAGTGAAGACAATTAACCAGTGGAACGGCTTGCCTTCAGAAGTTGTAGGTGCTTCATCACAGGAGATTTTTAAGAAGAGATTGGACAGCCACCTGTCTAAAATGGTATAGGGTCTCCTGCTTGAGCAGAGGGTTGGACTAGAAGACCTCCAAGGTCCTTTCCAACTCTTTGATTGATTGATTGATTGATTGATTGATTGATTGATTGATTGATTTCTTGTTATTTCATGATAGGGATGCTCGAAAACCATAGTGTAAAATCCCATATAGTTTTCAGTTACTTCTAAATAACTAAGAAAATCTCAAAACTCTGCTCTCCGAAAGCAAAGGAGAAGAAATCCAAACTATATCCAAATGCACAAGATGGTCCCTCCCATCCCATTTATTGCAGGCCATGCCACATCCCAAATGCTTAGTCACCCTAGTCACCAAAAGCTGGTCCACCATTACAGTAGAGCAGAGTTACTCAATCTTAGCCACTTGAAGATGTGTGTGTTGCCGGCAGTCAGTGGAGCTGGCAGCAGAGTCAGACAGTGAGGAGGTTGGGGAGGAATATGGGCCAGTCCTGGGGATTGAGGAGGGCTTTGCATCAGAGGCAGCTAGTCAGCAATGAGGCAGAAGAACAGCTGGAGCCTGTTCCCAATGTCTGCATGCACAGAGCTGACAAGAACAACTAAGAAAGCAGGGTTGACTTAAGAGTAAAGCCACACCTTGGAGGTGATTGGCCCTTCCCATAGGAAACAAAAGAGGAGTGAATGGGGAGGGGGCTTTTGCAGGAAACAATAAGTTCATTTGGTCGTGTCAAAAGAGAAAAGTTCTGTTTGTAACTATAAGAGACTCTGTGCCAAGTTTGGCCTTGCCCTGAGTTTGGAACTAGTTATTTGGCAGCTCGCCAAATGAGATAAGGTTCGTATTTGATAAACAACCATCTGAAAGACTGTTTGCTAAGTCTTGTGGACTGTGAATGAAAGGAATTCACAGTTGTGTAAATAAAAAGGGTTTTGCCGGGACCAAGACTCTGCTTCTTGCTTGTTAAGGAAGCCTGGGTCAGAACAGTGTGGACTTCAACTCCCAGAATTCACCAGCCAGCATGCTGGCTAGGGAATTCTGGAAGTTGAAGTCCACCTATCTTCAAGAGGTCAAGGTTGAGAAACACTGCTCTGGAGCTGTGCTCTCTTCTGTCCATGTTTCTACTGTATTGTCCCTCAGGTGCTTTTTCAGGAGGCAACTGGACTTTCTTGATTTTTTCTTCACTTCTCATCCAAGAAGCTTCTTCAGCTCTGACAAGATAGTGGGTTCCTTCCAGACATCTGGTCATTTGCATCATTTTAGAGCAGGGGTATCAAACTCAAGGTCCGTGGGTCGAATCCGGCCCATGGGATGCTTAGATCTGGCCGACGGGGACGCCCTGGAAACAACGAAGGATCAGCCCGCAGTGCCATTGCCAACAAAAATGGAGCTCCATGCACAGCTGTCCCAGGCTCCACTTTTGGCCACAACATCCTCCTGCAGCCCTCTGCTGGCAAAACCAGTACTTGGAGTGGCTGCACGCACCACCACCCCCCCAGCTCGATTTTTGCTAGCAGAGATCTGCAGGGCCCGGGAGCCTGTTTTCACTAGCAGAGTGCTTGGGCCATCTCAGGCGCCCTCCCTCCCCCCCCCCGGCACGAGTGATGTCATGCAGGCCATGCCCACCCTGGCCACGCCCACCCCAGCCCCTCAAGGTCAAACGCAACCCTCATGCAGCCCTCAATGAAATCGAGTTTGACACCCCTGTTTTAGAGGGTCGTTAAATCCCTTGGAGGTTTATCTCTGTCCTCAGGGTCACCTGAGTAGCACTCCTGGAAAAAGCACCTTTGGACTACTCTCTACTGTATTCTCTGCAGAAGAATTCAGACTTTGGAGGACAGCCATCGTCAGAAAATAGGACTACAGTCTCTGCAGAAACTGGCCCAGTGTTCTCTTTTCTCCTCTTTTCCAGCCAATTACAATCACACATATTGACAGAACACCAGTTAATCTAATGAACACTAACTGAAAGTGGTACTTGCAGAACTGTGTGCCCAAAATTGAGTGTCTGCACACTCGCAAGCATGGGACATGTGCCAGGCGTAAGAATTGCTTCAAGCAATGCTTTCATTGAATAGGGACATACAGATAGTCCTCGACTTACAATAGTTCATTTAGTGACCGTTCCAAGTTACAGTTACAACGGCACTGAAAAGCGTGACTTAAGGCTATTTTTCACACTTATGACCATTGCAGCATCCCCATGGCCATGTGATTTACATTCAGACGCATCATACTTATGACGGTTGCAGTGTCCTAAGGTCACATGATCCCCATTTGCCACTTTGTGACAAGCAAAGTCAATGGGGAAGCTGGATTCACTTAACAACTGTGTCTGATTTAATTTAACAACTGCAGTGATTCACTTAACAAATGCGGTGAGAAAAATCGTAAAATGGGACAAAAGTCACTTAATGAACTTCTCACTTAGCAACATAAATTTTGGGCTGAATTGCAGTCATGGACTACCTGTATTTACCCAGGATAAAGATGTAAGTTCCCAAGATCTCTTGGAGCTCTCTAGATTCAATCTGAATTTTAGAACAAAAGAGATTAACCTCTAAGAAACAGCAGGACAAAAGATGTTGGTGGTTACTTAAAAAAAAAAAATCAAGCGATTGAAATAAGAGAAAGGGGGAATATTAATGTATACACTTTTGCACAATAAAATAAAAGCAACAGCAAGAGGAAACATGAAATAATTAAATAATGATAGATGATAATTTAATATAAATGTGTATTGCTATTAGAAATATATACGTTGGTTGAATCTAATAACTATGATTAATTCTACTAATTCTATTTGTATTAGAATGTATGACACCCACCTTATTATATATATATATACACACACACACACAAAATAAATGAAATGAAATGAAGAACTTGGGGGGGAATCAAATACTCCCTTAGTTATTTATAATAGTAAAATGTCAAGGAGATGGTGCTCCCTGTTGCCTACAGAGAGGGGGGGAGGGGGAGAGGGAGAGGGGGTGATCACAGGCTTCCAAAGGAGCATTGCAGAAAAGTCTGGGAAACAGCGTATGGATGCTTATATTTCTTCCTAGTCGTTGGGGAGACCGAGAACCAGTTTGGTGTGGCAGTCCAAGCCCTAAGCTAGAAAGCTGGAGACTGAATTTTAACCCTGCATAAAATCTGTGAAGTACCCGTGGTTCGTCCATGAGGCCAATGTTGAGAAAAGACACGGACACGAGCTTTCTTGGGATGGAGCGACCCAGATTGGGGGTCTGGAAGCCCCTTTTATTGAGATAGGACAAAGGCAGGAGGAGCAATCAGCATGTGATTTAAGACAGCCTGTCAAAATACAATTGCTAATCTACTGCTCAAGGAAGTTCTGTCTATATATGGTCAAATCCTGGGCGTCATTGGGTAAGGCACATCTAGAGTGAACTATCAGGATGTTATGGAGTACTATCAGGATGTTATGTTCTTTAGGAGCTTGTTTTTTTCCTGTGTGGTTCAGCATGGCTGCGCATGCCCTGTTATGCACTGGGCCATGGGTGACCGTCACACCTACACAAGGAGTTATATGACAACAAAATCCACTGCATGACCTTGGACTGATCTCTGTCTCTCAGCGCTAAGGATAAGGCAATGCAGCCCGTTTTTGAAAATTGTTGCCAAGAAAACTGCAGGGCTGGGGATCAAAGCAGCTGCTAGGCTGACTTGAAGGCACACAGAAACAAACAAACACACACACACACACATGCACCCTTCGGAGATGGAGAACACGCACTCATGAGTAACCCAAAAACCTATTTCTAACACTAGATTATTTCTCTTTATCCAAGGTGGGTCGTCTTCAACTTACGGTCACGATTGAGAGCAAAGTTTTCATAGTTAAGGCGCAAGGCAATTATGAAGTGAGTTGCGCTTCAGTTTACGCCCTTTTGTTGCACATTAGAGGGAATCACTGCAGTTATTAAGTGAATCACGTGGACATTGTGCAAATCTGGTTTCCCCCACTGACTTTGCTTATCAAAAGCTGGGTGGAAAGGTTACAAAGGGTTATCATGTAACTCCCCACCCACCCAGGACGGGTGCAATAATGCAATAGTCTTAAGTACATGCCAGTTGCTGAGAACCTGAATTTTGATCACGTCTATGGAGGTGCTCCAATGGTCGTAAGTGTGAAAAACAGTCGTAAATCACTTTTTTTAGTGTTGTTGTAACTTTGAAGGGTAAACAACTAAACAAATGTTTGTAAGTTGAGTAAATACCTGTATTTAGGATCTGAGCACCAGCTGGTCATCAATATAATAGCCAGGCTACCCTCAACATTGATATAAATTCCATTCTTGAACAGAAGCAGCTCTCAAACCTCTCTTAGATTTAAATGTACCCATCAGAGCCACCATTCATACTCTTCAGGTTCACCTTGCTAGCTGCCAGCCTGCCATAAACTTTGGAAGAGGGAGCTGTTGGGAGGAGAGGAACACTGACCGCTCACCATACCTTCCAGAGAAATCATCTCACCAGTGCAAGGTCAAAACCAGGGGAATGGAATGCAACGGCTCACCATCTTGCCTGACATTGTAGAGACCATTCCCAAAAGAATTTCTTCAAATCTAATTGGATAAGAGGAGTACTGGAAGGGGAGGAGTGGGACAGAGGAAAAGTTAACCAGAGAATTTTGGTGCACAAATCTCAGACCCGGCTTCGCTTTATTGTAATCCACTTGAAGGTAGTGATAGACTTTATTTTCCTGGGCTCCAAGATCACCGCAGATGGAGACTGCAAGCAAGAAATTAAAAGATACTTGCTCCTGAGGAGGAAAGCTATGGCAAATCTAGACAGCATACTAAAAAGCAGAGACATCACCCTGCCAACAAAAGTGTGTCTAGTCAAGGCTATGGTTTTCCCAGTTGCAATGAATGGCTGTGAAAGTTGGACCATAAGAAAGGCTGAGCACCAAAGAATTGAGGTCTTTGAACTCTGGTGCTGGAAAAAATTCCTGAGAGTCCTTGGACTGCAAGGTGATCAAACCTGTCAGTCCCAGAGGAGATCAACTCTGACTGCTCTTTAGAAGGTTAGATCCTGAAGAGGCCTATAAGATCACACAGACTAGGCCTCCTCCGGATTCCATCTGCCGGTCAATGTCGGCTGGTGACTCCCTGGGGAAGGGCCTTCTCTGTAGCTGCTCCGGCTCTATGGAATGATCTCCCCATTGAGATCCAGACCCTTACTACCCTTCCGGCCTTCCGCAAAGCGACCAAGACCTGGCTGTTCCGGCAGGCCTAGGGCTGTTGACTTTGTCCAGCCCCATCCTAAGTGTGAATATTGTGGACCTTTTAATGTTGTTTTGTTTTTGTATGTCTTCCCCTTCCCTTTTTTTACTTGTAAGCCGCCCTGAGTCTCTAGAGAGTGGGCTGCATACAAACTAACTAACTAACTAACTAACTAACTAACTAACTAACTAACTAACTAACTAACTAAATAAATAAATAAATAAATAAATAAATAAATAAATAAATAAGAGGAAACTCAAATACTTTGGCCACTTAATGAGAAGAAAAGACTCACTGGAGAAGAGGCTAATGCTGGGAAAGATTGAAGGCAAAAGAAGAAGGGGACAACAGAGAATGAGATGGCTGGATGGAGTGACTGAAGCAGTAGGCGTGAGCTTAAATGGACTTGGAGGGATGGTAGAGGACAGGAAGGCCTGGAGGAACCTTGTCCATGGGGTTCACTTGGCTTTTATTAAAAGTGTACCTTTCACCACAAATGGAGTCCGGGGTCTTTCTTTGATAAGAGATTAAGTTGGGACAGGCCTGACAGTATCCTTCAAGGGCCCCCTCTTATGAGTAATTGTTTTCTCCTCTAGAAAATGATCTGACCACATTATGCATTGTCACATCTTAAAAGGCAGATGCATTCAGAAAGGTTCAAAGATTGGGCCATCGGATGCAAAGATTATCCTACAGTGGCAAATACATCTATTGTACACTCAACATGCAGAAAAGTACAAACTGTGATAATTACACTAAAGCTTTCATGGCTGCAGAACCATTTCAGGGAACACAGACCAAGCAGTGTTGTTGATAAAAGATTAACATCCAGACCTGGCTAGGTCAATTAAAATATGTGGTGGACACATTCCAAATATTCTTTAGATGGTGCACTTTACAACAGATTTTTTTTTTAAGGCTCTTAAGCTTAATGGTCTGGAAGATGGTTGAGATTTAAAGTAGGTTACTTCACTTTCTTCAGGATGTGTGAAGCCCACCTAGATCCTCATTCTGCCCTTTGGGGCCTTCTGTCCCAAACTCCCTCTCCAACAATGCCATTCCTGGCACAATCTCTTCCAGAGTTTACCAGCTGCAGGTAGTCCTCGAGTTATGACCACAATTGAACCCCAAATTTATGTTTCTAAGTGAAACATTCGTTAAGCGAGTTTACCTCATTTTATGACTTTTCTTGCCGCAGTTGTTAAGTGAAACACTATGGTTGTTAAATCATTAACATGGTTGTTAAGTGAATCTGGATTCCCTCATTTGACTTTGCTGGCCAGAAGGTCCCAAAAAGTGATCACATGACCCCGCAACTGTCATAAATATGAATCAGTGGCCAAGAGTCTGAATTTTGATCATGTGATCATGGAAATGTTGCAATGGTCATAAGTGTGGAAAAAAAATTTCAATGCAGTTGTAAGTTTGAACTGTCACTACTGCTGTAAGTTGAGGACATACTTCCCACGATGAAGGAAATTGATATATAGGTAGTCCTCAACTTACAACCATTCATGTTATTATTATATTAAAAGAGCCAAGGTGGCGAAGTGGTTAAATGCAGCACTGCAGGCTACTGCTAGATCAGCAGGTCAGCGGTTCAAATCTCACCGGCTCAGGGTTGACTCAGCCTTCCATCCTTCCGAGGTGGGTAAAATGAGGACCCAGATTGTTGGGGGCAATATGCTGACTCTCTGTAAACCGCTTAGAGAGGCCTGAAAGGCCTATGAAGCGGTATATAAGTCTACTGCTATTGCTATTGCTATGTTGTAGCACTGAAAAAAGTGCTGTCCTCACACTTATGACCATCACAGCATCCCCCACAGTCACATGATGAAATTCAGATACATGGCAATTGGTTGGGGCATCCTGGGGGGGGGGGTGTCATGTGATTGCCATTTGCAAGCTTCCCAACTGGCTTTCAACAAGCAAATTCAGTGGGGAGAGCCAGATTTGCTTAATGACCACATGGTTAGCTTAACAGCCATTGCAAAAAGGTCATAGAAATTAGTTAAGACTCACTTAATGACCCACTTGCTTAGCAATGGATGTTCCAATCCCAAAGACTTCCTGAAATGGATTTGTACGGCAATGAATCTACTTGTCTCTTAAACACGTGGGGCTTTGTTTTATATATTCTTTTATGTTCTTGAAACAAGTTTTTGGATCAATATGGGATTCTTTGAAAAGAAGTCCTTTGGAAAACAGTAGCGTTTTTGTACACTTAGCCTTAAGCATACAATCCCAAAGATGCTATTCAAAAAGCAGCTGGACTTTCTTGTGGATTTTTTTTTTTTAAAGATTTCGCTTCTCATCCAAGAAGCTTCTTCAATTCTGGCTGAATGGTGGGGAACTGAAGAAGCCTCTTGGATGAGAAGCAAAACATTTTCAAGGGGAAAAAAAAAACCAAGGAAGTCCAGTTGCCTTTTGAACAGCATCTTTGGGACAACCATGACCTGGATGTTACAGATACAGACTAACAGAATTAGAAGGGACCTTGTAAGTCATCTAGTCCAACTCCCTGCCCAAGCAGACCCTACACCATTTCTGATAAATGGCAGTCCAATATCTTCTTGAAAGCTTCCAGTGATGAAGCTCCCACAACTTCTGAAGGCAACTTCTGTTCCGTTGTTTGATTGTTCTCACTGTCAGAAAATTTTTCCTTATTTCTAGGTTGAATCTCTCCTTGTTCAGTTTTCCATCCATTATTCCTTGTCTGGCCTTCAGGTGTCTTGGAGAATAGCTTGACCCCTTCCTCTCTGTAGCAGCCCTTCAAATATTGGAACACTGCTATTATGTGTCCCCTGGTCCTTCTCTTCCCTGGACTAGCCATGCCCAGTTCCTGCAACCGTTTGTCATATGTTTTCCTATGTTTTAGCCTCCGGTCCCCTAATCATCATGGTTGCTCTTCTCTGTACTCTTTTTAGAGTCTCCACATCTTTTTTTTTATACTGTGGTGACCAAAACTGGATGCAGTACTCTAGGTGTGGTCTTACTAAGGCTTTATAGAGTGGTATTGGTACCTCCCATCCTCATTGTATCCCTCTCTTAATGCAATTCAGGATTGCATTGCCTTTGATGGAGAACCTCCATAGAAACTGTGCGTCCAATATAACCCTTCTCAAAGGTAGGACATGAATTGACCTTTTGTAATGACGTTGCAACATTGTACCCAAGTAGGTAAGTCATTCAATTTGTATCCTTGTGTTGCAGTGCACATTTTGCCATTTGCTCCTCACTCCCAGTGCTTTTAGCAATGCTTGGCTGAACTTGGAAGCTAATCTGGATTGGCCCCCGTTAGTTCTTAGATGAGTGAGCACTAAGAAATCCTTACTCTGCAAAAGAGAAACAATGCCAGAAAATAGCTATAATACTCTGTTTTCTCATAATGTCTATGCTGTTGCTAGGAAAACTGCATAAATGTGTTCAATGAAGTCACCAGAAATTGGACTCAATTCAAAAGAGACTAATATATGGATAAAAGGCACTTCTATCCAAGAATTTTGTGCCAGTTTTAGAACAGTTCCAGACTTATGAAGAAAGATGCATTATAGAGGTGAACCAATATATTTCTCGCTGAACTGTGATGTTTTTAAAACTACCATCAGAGTAGCATTTTGCCAGCTCTGGAAAACCTATGGGGAGGTGGTGTTCAGTTTCCCACAGACAGCAATTCTTCACATGTCTTGCTTACAAATCTATTGGTTTAGGAATTTCAAACAGGGCCTTCGAAGTAAATGGTGGCTTGATAGCTTTGCAGTTCTCCTTTATAGAAACCATTCAGATTGTTCCCCTCATACAAACATACGAACCATAAAGCAACATGGACATAAAGCAAAGGAAGCTGAATGGGGAATGCAAAGTTTTAGGGTTTTTTGCATAGACCTAAAATTTTGCAAATTTTGGGTACCCCAGGATTTGGAACCAATTGAGGCAGGGCAGTGAATTTTGTAGAGCTTTGTAATACAGGTAGTTCTCAACTTACGATCACAATTTCTGTTGCTAAGTGAGACAAATGTTAGGTGAGGTTTGCCCTGTTCTGCGCCCTTTCTTGCCACAATTGTTAAGTGAACCCCTGCAGTAAAGTAACATAGTTGCTAAGTGAATCAGGCTTCCCCATTGATTTTGTTTGGCAGGTGGTCACAAAAGGGGATTGCATGACCCCAGAATGCTGCAACCGTCATAAATATGAGTCAGTTGCCAAGCATCTGAATTTTTTCGTCACATGACCATGGGGATGCTGCAACATTTGTAAGTGTGAAAAATGGTCATAAGTCACACACCTCTCTCTCTCCCCCCCCCTCTCTCTCCCCCCCTCTCCCCCCCCCTCTCTCTCTCTTGGAAAAAACGGATATAAATGAAACAAAAAAGGAATTGATTGTAAATTGAATAATGGCAGCTAGATTAGTGTTGGCTAAATATTGGGGATGAAATTGGGATATTCAAAGAAATGAGTGGTATAATGACATTTGGAGTATGGCAACAAATGATAAATTAACAATGGAAATTAAATTTTAAAAGGGATGATCACAGCAAACAATTATAATAAAATATGGAGGGATTTTATAAAATCAGTGTTGGTGGAAGGTAAAGGGAATAAACTAACCAAAGAATATATGTTGTTTTGGAGGGGATAAGGGCACAATTGGAATATATTGTAAATATTTTAGTTGTTATAAAGGAAGAAATATAAGGGGGGAAAACAGGGTCTTTAGGGGGTGGGTGTGCACTGCAATATTAGTTTTTTTTCCCTTTTTTGGTATTTAGATGTATATGCACTATGTTTGCATTATTTGCATTTTAAAAAAATAAAAATATATTTTTTTAAAAAGTCATTTTTTAATGCCATTGTAACTTTGAACGGTCACTAAATGAACTGTTGTAAGTTGAGGACTACCTGTAATACGGTTTCAGAGGAGAAACAGTAAATCAGAGCATGCACAGGAAAACTATGGCACCCGTCAGCATCTTCTCAAAACAGACTTTTTAATTTCTCTTTTTCTGGCCCCAACAGTGGCAGTTATGCAAGCAGAGGAAAAGAAGTCACTTTCTTAAGGAATTAATAAAGGTATGACATGGATACTCGCACTTATTCCAGATCTAAACGGATGATATAGATAGTATGAACTGATCCGGCTTATTCTTTAGATGTCAAGAAGCAGTCATGCTTGCTTACTCAAAAGACAGTCCAATTATGTTGGTCTGAGTTTTCCCAAGTCAGTGCATCGCAGCTTCAGATCTATACAATTTATACCCTATGAGATGCAGAAAAGAAGTTTTAAAAAAACACACACACAAGATAAGCTCTAATTTCAGGAAGCACCTGACTATTGAGGGGTTTTGCCACTTTTACTCACACTGACATTTTTATATCATTTTATAGCAATTGCTTTCCTACTTTAAACAAGACATCAACCTCAAGCCTTGTTGTAATGTTGGCTTAGTCGTTGTGATTTTTAAACCATAGTTAATGGCTTCCTATTACATATGAACCGGGCAATTATGGAGCATTTAAGTAAACTATGATTCAAAGCAAACCATGAGAGAATACCTTGCCTAGTCTTGGAAGGTTATTCTTTGAGGAGACGATGACTCTGAAGGATGTTTTGAAATGTGTTGAGATAAGTGTTTAGGCAAGTGCAAAGTTCTCACCTACCCACCTTATTATTTTTTCTCTTTTACTATGACAAGACTTGAGTTTCTTAAATTACAAAGGCAGTTAGAATAGCCTTAAAATTCCATTCCAGTTAGGTGCTGTCTCTTGAAGACCAAGAGACTATTGCTTAGATCAGGGGTTAGCAACCCGCGGCTCTGGAGCCGCATGTGGCTCTTTCATCCCTCTGCTGCGGTTCCCTGTAGCTGGTTGACTCCACAATTGATAGGGGTTTCGGTTAGGACAGGTAGAGGAAAAAGGACGGTGCACTAGGAAGTGACTCTATGGTGGGGGAACCGAACTTCCGGTCAGCTCTAGAATTGAATAGGGGGCTTCTGATTAGGACCTTTGTGGCTCTTTGAGTGTTTAAGGTTGCTGACCACTGGCTTAGATTATGACTTCATTATCAGATATTTACTGCAGCACTGCTTACAAAGATCAGGTAGTCCTCACTTAATGAAATTAAGGCGGATTCCTCCTTCCTGGCAAAGTCATTTGATCCTATTTTGCATTTACAACCGGTTGCTGTCACAAGACTGTAATTTGCAACTTATTTTTTGCCAGTTTCCAATGTTTTTCCTTGGTTTCTAGCAAAACACTCATTCAGGGTAATGGATCTTCTTAACAAACACATGATTCCCTTAACCACCGTGATTACAACCATCGTAGAAACAATTTTACAATCAAGTCAGGTCATGTGGTGAGCCACTTAGTGACCACAACGACTTGTGATGAAAATTCTGGGCTCAATTGTGGTCATTAAGTGAGGACTACCTGTATGCTCTTTTTTTTTAATTCTGCAAGAAAAAAAATGATTCTTCTCCATCTTACTCAAAGAAAACCATGCTTTGAAACATATGCACTTCTTTTAAACCAGGAGAAATTCAGATTCTGGATTTTGTGACTTAATAGATTACTTATGGAAAGCACAAGGAAAAGCTTTCAATAAGATGCTTTCACCAACAAGTAAAACAAAGTAGTTATTAGTAGGTTATTACATTTGGCATTAAGACCAAGGAAAGGCTTAGATAAAGACCTTGGAAGTTAAATAAATTCATATGTATTATTAAAAAAAGGTAAAAGTAAAGAAAGGTAAAGAAAACCCAAAAAGTGTTGAAAAAGGAAAACCCAAATCGCAAAATAAATAAATGGAATTTATAGGCATCAGAGAATTAGGTTATATTTTTCAATATTTCAGTAATTAGCTTCAATAGCTGAATATAGCATTTTTAAAACAAAAAACTAACAATATTTTGGAGAGAGACAAATTCTTTGACCATGGGCTCCAGGAGAAGCCTGAATAAACCTTTGGTCAAGGTGACCGACTCAGATTGGATCCTGCAACTAATGAACACTGCTAAAATCCAAGTAATATATAAATAGCAACAGCAACATTCAACACTGTATACATTGGAACATGAGATTATGAATTTGTCAGACCTTAGAGGTAAACCAGTGCAAGGAACAGACAGTGCACAAACTACTGGAACTCTATTGTTATAAAGTATAATGACACAATCTTGAAAACCTTTTGAAAGTTTCCCCTCTGCTTCTACATCACACCACACAGAATCAAGACATAATTCTTTGGGGTCATAATTCTTTACTGAGTATCTGTTTACTTTCTGTTAACAATTTGTACATTTCTTTATTCAAATTAACTCCATACTCCTCTGCAGAGTTATAACGATTTCTATCTGAACACTTAACATTAAGAAAAACCCACATTTCAGATTAGGGTGCAAACCCCTTTGGTGTTGAATTACAATACTAAAACAATGTTCAAATAAATTTAAATTGAATTCTATGTCGCATTTACTTTCAAAATACCAAATTATGGGTCTGGCTAGGATGGGAGACCACTTAGTGATGCTAGGTAGGCAGGATTCACTGGGAAACCAGAAAGCATGCTAAAAAAAGGCAGAGGCAAACCACTTGTGTACGGTTACAAAAACAGACATGTCCATGAAGTCAAGAACACTTGAACTCAATCAAAGGAGGGTTTATATGAACAAAACAGACGACCATGTTAGTAGTTTGTTTGGTTTTTAAAAAAAGTAAAACAGAGGCAGAAAGGGAACTGGGGAATGTAAACACTCAGGGACAGTTGAATGTATAACTCAGTATATACAAGGCAAAAATCAATGTCTCCTTACAATTCTGTCAACTAAGGACACAGTTTCATAATAATCCATCCTTTTCAAAGCAGAAGTCACCGGGATGATGCTTGGCCCTGTACAGGTAGTCCTCGACGTACGACCACAGCTGAGCCCAACATTTCTGTTGCTAAGTGAGACAGTTGTTAAGTGAATTTTACCCCATTTTACAACCATTCTTGCCACAGTTTAATCACTTAACGTGAATTGCTGCAGCTGTTAAGTTAGTAACATGGTTGTTAAATGAATCTGGTTTCTCCATTGACTTTGTTTGATAGACGGTCACAAAACGTGATTGCATGACCCCCCAAGACATGACAGTACAATCGTCATCAATATGGATCAGTTTCTAAATGTCTGAATTTTGACCATAGGTCCATGGAGATGCTGCAATGGTCATAAATGTGAAAAAGCAGTCATAAGTCACTCTTTTCACTGCCACTGTTCATTTGAATGGTCACTAAATGAACTGTTGTAAGTCGAGGATTACTTGTATTTTAGAATATCACGCACACATATACACACACACACACACACGCAAGCGGCACATCCACATCCTATATTCCTGGAATAGATTTCATAATTATTGATGCTTCATCTAGGTCACCGTCTGGTCGTTTCCAAAGATAGTTTCAAGGCCTGTCTGGAACTTAACATTCAACAAAGTACTTTTTGGAAGGAGAAAGGACGCCAGCCCAAATTTGGTCAGCTTTCCCAAGAAATGTAGAACACCAAATCAAATCACAAAGCATAAACTCTTCTTTTACGAATCTTTCTCCGCGCAGATACATCAAAAACAACAGCTCTCCAATGGCAACCATGCCAGACTCTGGGACCTTTGGGTCATCTAGTCCCACCCTCTCCATTCATATAAAAATGACAGGAAAAGTCAATTCTCTAAATCAAGGACCTGCTCCAAAATTTCATTCCCCCCCCTCTCTTTCAAATGTGACCTGGGGGAAGGACATCTTGGATGAACACCTTCACACAAACCTTCACACAAACCGCTTCTGATACTGCAGGCTAAAATCTTAAAGGACCAATGCAAAAAAGAAAAGAAAAAAAAAAGAGTCAGGGCACCCCAGAAGTTCAAAGTTCTGTGAAATTGACCAAGAAGGAAAGAAAAGCTGAAATTGACAAAGCATTGGCTTCAAGGTGATTGTTAACAGGAGGTCATAGGACCCTCCAAAAAGACTACTAGACTCAGGGATTGGGGGGGGGAGGAGGAAAGTCCACTTCTGCCCAGCTGGCATTCCTTATCACAGCATCAAAAGGGAGGGGGGTTGTCAACATTTTATTGCACCTGGTATCGCACCTGATCTCTTCCAAATCCGCCTGTCCTTCCTCCTCCCCCCTCCCCAACTCCGCACTGCAAGAATTTATCTCCAGGTGTAAGATCTCGCTTCACTCCTGATTAGCTCTACTCTGATCAGATCGAGCTTCGATCGGGACGCCGAGGAGGAGAAGCTGCCCAATTGTGGGGATTTTTTTGGGGGGGGGACGCAAACTCCTCAGTCTGCCCCATCCCCACCATCCCCACCCCGACCAAGATCCCAGCAACCACTTTCTATTTTTGCCAGCCGCCGCGGAATCTCCGACTTTGGGCAGCTGTCAACTATACGGACGACCAACCCCTTAGAAAGGAGATTACGCTCGGGGACCGCAGCTCTTTCTCTCCTGTTGCCCCCTTCTTCCGCCTCCCTCTTCCCATCCATCCATCCACCCTCTTTCTTTCTCTCCGGCTCCCCGCACGCTTGAAAGGGACAATAAATAAATAAATCCCCTTCTGGAGCACGGAGGAGAGTCCAATCAAGCATGGTTCGCGCGCACACACCCCCTTTGCAAGTTGCACCAGGCCCCGCCTTCTCGGCTTCTCAGGCCCGGGGAATACTACGCCCCCCCTCCCCACACTCCCGGTTCCTCCTGCCTCTCTCCCTCCCTCCCGCCCGTAGGAAGCCGAGCACCACTCCCCAACAGCTGGAGCGAGCGCAGGCGAACCCTATTCAAAAACGCCCTTCCTCAGAAATCGGCGCATCCGTCAAACTGCAGCCCAAACCAAAATAGACTCTCACACTCAGGCACACACACATACACACACACACGTGCGCGCGCGCTCTTACACACACACACACACACACAAAAGCACACAGGCGCGCGCGCGCCCTCCCTGTATCTAGCTCGATCAATATTTGGAGAAAGCGGGCGGGGAGGGAGAGGCGGGGGTGCGCGCGCGCGTGCCAAGTCTGCATTGTTATCCCAACACAGCCGGGAGGCGCGAGGCTCTTTCCTTTCCACGCGCGCAGACGTTGCATACACACACACACGGTTTTTTTTAAAATCTCCCCTTTCCCTTTCGGCTGCCATTCCCCCCATCAGCAAACAATGGGACTCCGGCGCGCACACACACCACGCTTCCGACTCCACACACACCCTCCCCGCGCTCCACTTCTCCGGTTTCTCTTCCCCCCCCCCCAACCTCCCCGAAGCCGCTGTGATGGAAGCGATGCGGGGTAGGGGAGAGGGAGGGGGGCTGGTTTGGGGCGGGGGGTGTCCCTTACCTCTAAGGCTTCCAGAGTGACAAAGCTGGCCAGGGCGAAGCCGTCCACGATATCTTCTTCGGGGGAGGAAGACTCCCTCCGCTTCCTCCGGGGGGGTTTCGGTCGGGACGGCGGCTTGCCATTGTTTTCAAGATCCGAGCCGGAGGAAGAAAGGATGGAAGCCGCTCGGGTTCTCCGCGGCTCCCCGGGACCGCCGACCCCCAAATCCCCGCCGGGGCCACCTTGTAATAATCCGCCTTTGGATCGCCTTTCCCGATTGCGCTGCGATCTGGATCGCCGTTTCTTGCGGAAGCCGTTGCAGAGCGCGGATCCGTCCATGGCTCTTTATCCGCGCAACCCCCCCTCCCTCCCTCCCGCCGCCCGCCCTCCACTCCACAACTCCACACTGCCTTATCCCTCCCTTTTTCCCCCTGCTTCCTCGCTCTCTCTCGCTCTCTCGCTCTCTCTCCCCCCCTCCCCAATCGCCAACTTCGGTTCCCCCACCCCCCTCCGGTGGAAGCGAGAGAGCGAGGGAGGAGGGAGAGCTGGAGGAAGCGAGAAGGGGGAGCGGCGGGAAGGGGGGGGGTCCGCAAGACGGGAGACTCCCAAGGAATGTCAGCCCCGGGAAAGGAGGAGGGGGGCGCGGGGAGAACGTCGAGAACGCTCTGAGCAAGCCCAGCAAAGTAATGGCTGTTCGCTGGTCCTTCCTTGGCGAAGACTCTCCCGTCTCTCGCGCGCGCCTTCCCCCTCTTCCTCTCCCCGCCCCCCCGCTGCAAAAAGCAGGCAATAAATTAAGAGTAACGGAACGCTCCGATCCGAAGGCAGCGAGACAGTAAGGTGGCTAGGCTCTGGATTCTCTCCCCCCCCCCCCTCCTTACACATACACGCGTATATACAGGCACACAGACGGCGTCTTTGGAAACCGGGTTCGCCTGGTGTGGAGAGCGGGTGGGCGCGAGGGGGGAGAGATGGGGTTCAAAAGTACTTCTCGGTCGGAGCTTTCTCCGCTTCGGGGTTGCCAACATGAAAGGCGCCCTCTCCCCTCACTTGTCAATACCACGGAGCCTTAAAGCAAAGAGAAGTTGCTTCGTTTTGTTTTGGCGTGTTTTTTTTACACACACATATACACCCGAAGGGGCGCGGGATAAGGGAGTTCCCCCCCCCTCTCCTGTTTCCCTCAGACGACGTCGACATTTGATGAGGGGGAGGCAGGACAGCTGCTGGGGGTCTCCCGGACCTTCGCACCTGGCTGGTGTGTGTGGAGGGGACCCCCCACTTCGCGGGACACACTCACACGCCCCCCCACACACACAGGACGGCGCGTGCCTTGCCAAGGGCCTCCCCCCGGGCCCCAACTCTCTGACAGTCCAGCTGTCTCCGAACGGAGGGAGGGGGTGTGTGTTGGGAGGGGGAGAGATGGACGCTTCCCCAACCGACCCCTCGGAGGCAAATCCTTCACTCGGAAGGACGAGAACCACTCGGGAGCCGCGTCGGACGCGGAGATATCGGGGAGGGGGGGGGGCGCTGAGGCAAGAGTTGCGCCTGCGAGAATCCCAAGGATCCCAACACAAAGGGATCGGACGGGCCTTGGTTTCGCTGCCTTGCCCGTCTAAGGAAGGAGGTGAATGGATCCAGGAGCAAGAATCGGGGAGGGGGTAGTGCAAAGTAAGAGGGGCTGGCGGCGATCGCCCCCTCCCCGCGAAAATGGGGGGAATCAGTGCGTTAAGTGTAGAGGAAAGGGGCTTGAGGAGGATCGGTTAGACTGCGGGGTGGGGCGAGGAGAAGGTGCGACGATGGATCCAAAATCTTTCCCGGGGTACAGACGTCGGAGAGGTTTCTGTCCCCGCTACTCCTCCAGCCGCAGCACCACGGGGTTCAGCAGCCCCATTCACCTCTCCTTGCCTGCCTGGGTCTCTCTCTCTCTCTCTCCCCCGCCCCCTTTGATCACGTGGGTAACTTTCTCTCTCTGATCACCCCCCCTCCTCTTCCCCACCCCTTCTCCCAACCGTGTGAAATCAAGCTCTCTTCTTAAACGCGCGAACTGAGTGACAGGCATGCGCGCCGAGTTTGCGCAGTGCTCTTCGCCGGCTCCAGCTGAGAAAGGGGATGAATGGGGAAAGGGGGGGGGGCTTCTCGCGGGCGCTGCCGCGCCTGGAAGGTGGATGGATTGTGGCAGGATCGCACGCTTTTTGCCGGGAAGCCAACTCCCCCTCCCCTCATTTGTTTTTCTTCTCTTCCTCTTCTTCCTTCCCTCCCCCTCTTCTGTATCTCTCAATTTTGGGCGACAACCTGAAGCCCAAATCTTTAGACGCCCCCCCCCCCAATCGATTTTAACTCACCCCTGCGGCCCCCCACCCCACCCCAGGATTTATCTTCTCTGGGCATTTGGAAGGAAAAGAAACTGTAATGGTAATTCAAGACAGTTCTTGGAACTAGTTGTCAGCACTCTGTAGTTCTCAGCTTACAAACAGTTCACTTAGTGACCATTTCAAGTTACAGTGGCACTGAAAAGAATGCTTTTTCTGCGCCAACTCAGGAAGCTCAAACTGCCCAAGGAGCTGCTGATACAGTTCTACAGAGGAATTACTGAGTCTGTCATCTGCACCTCTATAACTGTCTGGTTTGGTTCTGCAACCCAACAAGACAGACACAGACTTCAACCGATAATTAGAACTGCAGAAAAAAACAATTACTGCCAATCTGCCTTCCAAAAGTCAAAAAGGGGGCCGTGAAAATATTTACAGAGTCTTCGCATCCTGGACATAAGCTGTTTCAACTCCTACCCTCAAAACGACGCTATAGAGCACTGCACACCAGATCAGCTAGACACAAGGACAGTTTTCCCCCCGAACGCCATCACTCTGCTAAACAATTAATTCCCTCAACACTGTCAAACTATTCACTAAGGCTGCACTACTATTAATCTTCTCATTGTTCCTATCATCCGTCTCCTCCCACTTATGACTGTATGCCTTACAATTTATATTGATTGTTTCCTAATATGATTTGATTGCATATTTGTACCCTATGACTATCATTAAGTATTGTACCAGAGGTGGGTTCCTACCAGTTCGCACTTATTCGGTAGAACCGGTTCGTCAAATCTACCGGACCAGTTAGAAGAGGTTCCACCAGTGGACCTGGAAAGCAGGCCACACCTACAGAAGAGATTCCAAAAATTTTTGAAACCCACTACTGACAAGGATCTTGTAACTTGACAGCTTTAAGACCTGCATGCTTCAATGCCAGAGTTTCTGAATAGCTACTTGGACCGACCTAAGTACTAATTCATAATTTCATATCCAGTCACATGGAGCGGCAAGCCACTCCTACAAAGGAGGCTACACCCACAGAGTAGGTTCCAACAATTTTTGAAACCCACCACTGTATTGTACCCTATGATTCTTGATGAATGTATCTTTTCTTTTTATGTACACTGAGAGTATATGCACCAAAGAAAAATTCCTTGTGTGTCCAATCACACTTGGCCAATAAAGAATTCAATTCAACTCTACTCTACTCTACTCTACTCTACTCTACTCTACTCTACTCTACTCTACTCTACTCTATTCTACTCTATTAATGTGACTTTTTTTTTGTTGTTGTAGTAGTAGTAGCATCCCCATGTCACATGACCAAAATTCAGACGCTTGGGAACAAGCTCACATTTATGACCATTGCAGTGTCCTGGGGTCATGTGATCACCCTTTGCGACCTGACAAGCAAAGTCCATGGGAAAACCAGATTCACTAAATAACCGTGTTACTAATTTAACTGCAGTGATTCACTTAACTGTGGCAAGAAAGGTACATGTAAAATGTGACAAGAAAAGTAAATATAGAAATGTTTTGCTCGTTTGTAAAATGGGCAAAATTCACTTAAGAAATGTTTCACTTAGCAAGACAAATTTTGAGCTCGATTGTGATCGTAAGTCAAGAACTAACTGTATTAGGTAGTTTCTAGATTAGATAAATCATGCATACAGGCAGCCCTCGACTTACAACAATTCGTTTAGTGACTTTTCAAAGTTACAATGGCACAGAAAAAAAGTGTCTTATGACTGTTTTTCAGTTAAGACCTTTCCAGCATGACCACTGGTTCGTATTTATACTGGTGATGTGTCCCAAGATTGTGTGATCTCCTTTTCAACCTTCTGACAAGCAAAGTCAACGAGGAAGCCAGATTCACTTAATAATCAGGTTACTAACTTACCAACTGCAATGATTCACATCATAACTGTGGCAAGAAAGGTCGCAAAATGGGGCAAAACTCACTTAACAGATGTCTCACTTCAAATCGAGGACCGACTGTATTTGGATGTGGGGTAAAACTGAGCCAAAATGTGCTCAAGGTGAAGAGGACTGACTTTCTTGTCAGCACGAAATGCTGCAAGTGGCACAAGAAGGCTGAAGGATGGTTATATGATTTACCCTGTCTCTATCCTATTAAAATCGTGATGGTCAACAAAGGTCCATCTGATAACCACCATGACATATGTAAAGTTATGATGTGGAATAAAAATGTGGAGGGAGGGAGCAAGGAAGGGGAAGGAAGGAAGGAGAAAAAGAAAAAGAGAAGGAAAGGAAGAGAAAGAAGGAAAGAAAGAAAGAGAAAGAAAGATCCATCCATGACATATGGAAAGTTATGATGTGGAATGAAAATGGGGAGGAGGGAGTGGAAGGAAGGAAGGAAGGAAGGAAGGAAGGAGAAAATTAAAAAGAGAAAGAAGGAAGGAAGGAAGGAAATAGAAAGAAAGAAATATCCATCCATGATATATGGAAAGTTATGATGTGGAATGGAAATGGGGAGGGAGAGAGCAAGGAAGGGGAAGGAAGGAAGGAGAAAATGAAAAAGAGAAAGAAGGAAAGGAAGAGAAAGAAAGAAAGAAGGAAGGAAGGAAAAAGAAAGAAAGAAATATCCATCCAGGACATATGGAAAGTTATGATGTGGAATGAAAATGGGGAGAGAGAAAAAAGGGAGGAAAGAAAGAAAGGAACAAAGAAAAGAAAGAAAGGAACAAAGAAAGAAAGAGAAAGAAAAATTGCCATGTGCTGGTGAAATGAAGAGAAAGAAGGATTTAATTGGATCTAAATGGCGATGGTCTAATCTTGTAGAATGAAAATGAATATATGCAGGGAAGTGAATCCTTCAATTATGCATGAAATGCATAATTCTGTCAGTATTAAATGACAAGTGTCATATTAAGACTATAGAATTAATACAAGCTCAGGCTGTTCCTGGTGATACCTTTATTCATCCCAGCACAAGAAGCACCTTATAGAAAAGAAAGAGCAAAGTGAAGTGGTTGTCGTATCAAGATTGGTTAGTAGAAGAACATGGAGAACTTGAAATCAAGAGAATAATTGTCTGCAGAGGATTTAATTTTCAATGATTTATATACCCCAATTAAATGAAAGATAATATAAAATGGGAGGTGACAAAATGAACAACATAAGATGGGAATATGAAACTGAGCTATGTACAAATGATTATAATGTGATTCCAAAAATGGGTTTTGTTGATGTGTAATCAAAGAAGGACATGTAAATGATAAAACGGACTAAGAGAAATGGATAAAAACATGCATGGTGATAGAAAGAATTGATAAATCTTTCTCTTTCTTTCTTTCTTTCTTTCTTTCTTTCTTTCTTTCTTTCTTTCTTTCTTATATATATATATATATACACACACACACACACAGAGCCATATATATATGTGTGTATGTATGTATGTATGTATGTATGTATGTACATACGTACGTCTGTGTGTTCCAGCATAACTCTTGAACACCTCAAGGAATTTCAGCCAAACTTGGTACACAGATGACTTACTCTCTGGAAAAAAAATACGGGGGTGGGGAGACACACCCTAACAACCCTCAGGGTGTGTTTTCTGTTAAGAAACAGCCTGTTGTGCCTTAAAATGGATTCTACTGCACTGGCGTAAAATGGCTCCTATTGTGCAGCGCAGTGAATTTGCCCATGACCCGTCAAAACCGCGGTCCACTAAAGCGCGCCTGATTAAAGCGCGTACCTGACGTCATCAGCAGCGCGACAAATACGACCGCGGAGAAAAAAGGGCGCTTTAAAAAGAGCTTTTAAAGCAAGCCGATTCACATAAAGGTAAGGGTTAGGTTTAGGGTTAGGGTTAGGGTTAGGTTAAGGGTTAGGGTTAGGTTTAGGGTTAGGTTAAGGGTTAGCGTTAGGTTTAGCGTTAGGTTAAGGGTTAGGTATAGGGTTAGGTTTAGGGTTAGGTTAAGGTGGGGTTAGGTTTAGATTTACGCGTTAATTTTAAGTTTACCGCTCACAGCGTGCTGTTTTCGTCGCGCTGTGATGACGTCACGTACGCGCTTTCGTTGAGTGCGCTTTAGTCTACCGCGGTTTTGTGGTGGAACCAATTTTCCATGGTAATGGCTTCACTGTGCTCCACAAGGGGGCTCCCTCCAGTAAGGGGGAAAATCCAACTTTAGAAATTCTTTTGGTCCAGACATTTTCCCTCTATAAATAAATACCCGGGCAATATCAGGTTATCGACTAGTATTAAGATAAAACTAGAACTTTTCATTGGGACATATGGATAACACTTTAGAAAAGAGTGATGGAAGATTGATTTTCTATATGGTAACTGCAGTAAGATTATTATCCTGTATACACAACGATAGAGAAATACTGCAATACCCCACAATGGAGGAATGGTTTTAAAGATGACCAAATTACCGTAGCAGAAACGGCTATCTGTTTTCATAATGCACTTGCCTTTTGGAAAGCCATAAACAGAACCATAGGTTTATAAAGAATTCCCATTTTGATGATGACTTGTGTCCACCGAATTCAGTTTCAGGTTTTTAGAGTGGGTCCTCAGATCTTTGAAGAAACCCAAACAAGATGTGACGTTTTTCATTGGATGCCATGAACATTTAGATTGTGGTGGGTTTTAAATGTTTTACCGACCTTCAGAAGGATGGAAGGCTGAGTCGATCTTGAGCTGGTGAGATCTGAACTGACAAATTGCAGGCAGCCGGTAGTCGGCAGAAATAGCCTGCAGTATTGCATTCTGACCACTGTGCCATCACAGCTCAGCTGCCGCAGCTTCAGAACAGATTTCTGGCATTTGGGATATGCAAGTACTCATTTAATGCCCTCTTGTTCATTGATGTCCAATGTTACAATGGTGCTGAACAAGGGGGACTTAGGACTGTGTCAGGCCTGGAAGCCATCTGTTGCTTTGGCCCTATCAGCCTGCCACATTTAATGCTGTGGGAAATTGGGAGGGGGGGGTTATATGGAGTATGGAAGATATATAGTGAAAATAACATTCCTTTCTCAGAGTCAAGGACATTCTGCCCTGCACCTGGAGTGGTGTGACTGGGAGGCATCTCCAGTTGGGACGGTGCCTGATTGGGCCATGTGATGGGCATGTGGGTGCTAGGCAGGGACTTGGACTTTCATTTGGGTGGGGAAAACCTGGAAGCTTTCAGATTTGGGTTTTCCCAGATGTGCCAATATGACATCTCTAATAAAATGGAACTTTGAGGAACTTCAACCCTTGGAGTCTTCTTTCATTGGGGATGTTACTTGGAACCCTGACAGACTGGTTCTGAAAATGGCAACGTCCCTCGTAGCCCCATGATCACAATTTGTGCACTTGGCAACTGGCTCAGAATTATGGCATTGCTACATCCCATGGCCAAATGATCCCCATTTATGACTTTCAGTGCCAGCTTCCGACAAACAAAGTTAATTTGGAAAGCTGGCAGGAAGTCCCAAACGACAATCACATGATCCTGGAATACTGCAGCCATGTGAGATTCCCTGAACAATGACAACTGGGACAGCCAGAACACTGTCGTAAAATCTGCATAGCCCTGTGATATCATGCCATACAACTATTGCTTACCAGCTGAGTTTTTGGTCTCAATTACCATCGGTAAGCGAGGACTATCCATTGGGTTAAGTAAGTAATTTTGAGATGCTCATAAACCCCAACATTATAGCAATCTACAACCATGTTCTGTTCTTCAAATTCGTTGGTTTCAATTTTTATAACCGCCAGCTACAATGTTTCCCCGAATATAAGACAGGGTTTTATTTTCTTTTGACCCCCAAAATAAGCGCTTGGGCTTATTTTCAGGGAGGTCTTATTATTTTTGAGGTGCAGGAGACCCCTTAACCTCAGCCCATGGGCCATGGATCAACTGATTCAGAGAAGGACGGAAGTTCTGTTTCTGGCACATTCTTGCCAGTTCTAGCATCGCTGGGCCTGCCGCTCTTTTTGAGGCCGCCACTAAGAGAATGGGCACGGTAGCTAGGGTTTGCACTCCATGAGGCTGTTCCGAGGGGATGGCAGGTGCATGCGGGGCATGGGGGCTATGTTCCCCTTTCCCCACCAGGAAATGGGGATTGGCTGTGCATGCATTTAAATATTTTAGGGAAGGGTGGGGCTTATTTTAGTGCATGAGCTCAAAAGCCCAATTGGGCTTTATTATCTGGGGAGGTCTTATTTTGGGGGAAACAGGGTAGAAAAAACATTTGCTGTTCTGTGTCAAAAATATCACAATAGAAGCTCAACACATCTAGAGGTCATCAAGTTGAGGAAGAGCAGACTACAATGTCAAACCAAGAAGTCCCGGGGTGAACATACTGTCCCTGAAGTATAATCTCAGAGGGTTACCAAAATCTCCTTTGTATGTTTGTGGTGAAAAGCAAACTTAATGGGCATCATCAGTGGTGGGTTCCTATCGGCATTTACTACCGGTTTTGAATGAAAATTACTCAGGAAAAAAAGGAAAACAGCTGAGGAGCAGCAATTCAAGCTGCCGTCCCAGATCAGCTGTGATTCAGAAGCTGAAATAAAGGTAAGTATAACCCAGGGGCGGGTGGGCAGCCCCACTTTCAAGAGAACAGAGAACCGGCTCGCTCTCTGTTTGAAGGAAGCACTACTGGTTCAGGAGAACTGATTTGAACCGGTAGGGCATCATGTGTAAATATAGTATTCTGCGAATGAAGTATTGGTAGCCTGTTTGCCTTGCTGAGATGTTAGAGCTTACCTGTAATTAAATTGGACTCCACATTGGTCTCTGAATTAATTATGAAGTGCAACCTGCAATTAATTCAAAGAACCAATTAATTACAAAGTGGAACCCTGCAAGTTGGTACGTTTCTGTTTTCAACTGGTCACTTCCACCATCAAAAACAAGAGATTCATGAATAACAGATGCAAGGGAATAAGTGCCTTCGATCAAGCAATACAAGGGCTGAAGTGATCATTCGTATTTATGGTGTCTCTGTAGTTTTGGGTATTCTTCAGTCATAACAGTATTTATTTATTTGTTACTAGCTGATAACCCGGCGTTGCCCAGGTATTTATTTATCCCACTCCTGTATTAGACAGGAATGGTGATGTCAAGTGGCAACGTAAGTGCGCAATGGGCTGTCCTCCCTCCTTCCATGAACATCATCACAATTCCTGAAGTGGCAATGGCAAGAGCAACTTCTCCCTGAGCCCTGATTTCGGCGACAAATTAGTTTAAAATGTTTTCTCTGTGCCCCCAGAAGCGTTATTTCTAATGTTAGATTTTCCCCCTTAGCAGACAAAGCTCCCTTGTGGAGTATTGTGAAGCCGTTACAATGGCAACTCCACTGCACTGTACAGGAAGTCATTTAAGGCAGTACAGTAGAAGTCATTTTAAGGCACAACAGGGTGTTTCTTAACAGAACACACACCCTGAGAGGTGTTAGGGGTATCTTACCCCCACAGTAATTTTTTCATCTCGGTACCAAGTTTGGTTGAAATTGCTTGAGGCATTCCAGAGTTATGCTGGAACACTCTCACTCTCTCTCTCTCTCTCTCTCTCTCTCTCTCTCTCTCTCTCTCTCTCTCTCTCTCCCTCCCTCCCTCCCTCCCTCCCTCCCTCTCTCTCTCTCTCTCTCTCTCTCTCTCTCTCACACACACACACACACACACAGCCATTTTAATATAGATAGATTAAATTTATTTGCCACCCATCACATTGTTCAAAGAGACTCTGAGCAGCTCAACAGAAAAGACTTTCTTGTAGAGTATCAGACCCTAGTCAAGCTAATATTACCTAATTTATGCTGATTTATAAGAAACCTATAAGAAATATAAGAAACGTCCTCCTTTCTGCAGAATTTCAGTTACAGTTAGTCCTCAACGTATGACTGGTCGCGTAGCGATCATTTGAAGTTATGTCAGACTCTCAAAAAGTTACTTATGATCTAGGCTCCTCCCCCTTCCCATGGTCACGTGACTGCATTTATGGCTGTTTGTTTTGTCCTGCAATCTTAGGATCACAATTTACAATGCTTTTGCCAAAAGCCACTTTTTACTGCCAATTTGTGACAAAACCACCCCAGAAGGAACAAATAGATTCTCTTAATGACACAGCACTTGCTTAATGACTGCAGATTCACTTAGTGGCCATAGTGATTCATGTAACAGTCATCACAAGGTCATAAAATTGTGTCAGTCACGTGATGATCTGCTTTACAACTATCATGACTTAACAATCATAATAGGCAGGCTCTGTTATGGTTATAGGTCAAGGACTACCTGTAGTTTTTGCAGCTCTCCATGGAAATGCTGGGCGCTTGAACCATGCATGTTTTTTGCATGTAAAGCATATGTTCCATACAACTTCCAATCAACAGTTCTGTGGCTAATTACTATTAGTAGCTTAGTTCAAAGCTGTTGTTACCAAATATTAAAAGCTAGCTTTTCTGAGAAGCAATACAATATGTCAATGGAATGGAATGGAATGGAATGGAATGGAATGGAGTGGGATAGGATAGGATAGGATAGGATAGGATAGGATAGGATAGGATAGGATAGGATAGGATAGGATAGGATAGGATAGGTTAGGACAGCACAGCACAGCACAGCACAGCACAGAAATAGAAATAGAAATAGAAATAGAAATAGAAATAGAAATAGAAATAGAAATAATAGAAATAGAAACAATAGAAATAGAACTGTAACAGTGCATATAACATACTGTAGCAATAGCAATAGCAGTTAGACTTATATACCGCTTCATAGGGCTTTCAGCCCTCTCTAAGTGGTTTACAGAGTCAGCATATTGCCCCCAACAAGAATCCGGGTCCTCATTTTACCCACCTTGGGAGGATGGAAGGCTGAGTCAACCCTGAGCCAGTGAGATTTGAACAGCCGAACTGCAGAACTGCAGTCAGCTGAAGTAGCCTGCAGTGCTGCATTTAACCACTGCGCCACCTCGGCTGTAAAGCAAAGATCCAAAATATTAGACATAGGAAATAGATTTTATTGAACTTGTTGGGTGAAGGAATCTTAACTATTTGAGAAAGCTCTTTATGTTTGGATAACACCAATATTTTCCCCTCTATCTTTTTCTCTTAGAATAACAGAGTTGGAAGGGACGTTGGAGGTCTTCTAGTCCAACTCCCTGCTTAGACAGGAAACCCTACACCAGGGATGTCAAACTCAATTTCAGGGCTTGGGGAGGGGGCATGGCCAAGTGGGTGAGCATGGCCAGCTTGATACCACTTCCCAAATTGCTGGCATGTTTCCTCTTCGCACTGAATAGATTGACCTGAAACCATTCTGGCCAGTTCCCGGGCCGAAGTGACACGGGTAGATCAGGCTGAAGCAACATGGGTAGACTGGGCCAAAGATACGTGGGCCGGCCCCTTACATTTTCCAGGATGGTCCCGCAGCGCATCCAACCACATCTGGCCTGCGGTCCTTGAGTTTGACACCCCTGCCCTACACACTTCAGACAAACGGTAATCCAAATCCAATCTCTTCTTTAAAACTCCCAGGGTTGGAACATCCACAAGTTCTTCCACTGATTAATTGTTCTAACTGTCACAGAATTTCTCCTAGGTTGTTTCTCTCTTTTTCTCTATATATATTTAAAGAAGTTGAATTGCCAAGGAGTATTGCAGTAGCCGAGTTTCCTATGGTATCTCAGGACTGATTGGGTTACATGACCTTTCAGCTTTATATTTAGAAGGAAATAGCGACACTGATATAATCAAGCTACTGCAAAAAAAGGGGGGGAAATAGTAATATTGAATGTTCAGAGTCACCTCTGGCATATGCAACGAATCTTGTTTCGTAGCCGCAAATGAAGAAGGGAGCCCATTGCTTTGGGGAAATGGCAAGAAATCTTGCCCCAAGCAAGAATAATTTGCAATTTAGAACTGCCTGTCAGGATAAATGCCGAAAGGCCTTAAAAAATAAAAAAGTGCACATCCAATGAGCAGCCCTGCTAAAGAAGCTTTTCCGAGGGAAGGCAAAGGAGAAGGCAAGCCATCAAGAGGATCAACTGTTATACACCCTTACATGTGTCTTTAAAGGCCTGTCCGTCACTGATCTAAGATTGTGGTTGCAATCTGATGCACTTTCTTTCGGGGAGTAAATCCCATTGATTCAGCTGCCGAAATGCACACTCGGGGTCAGATTGTAAATCTGTGCTGTTGAGAGCAACTGAGCTCTGATTCCTCTCTATCTTCTGTTATCTGCCAACAGAACTTCAAAGAGCACATGGCAGGCTGGCAAACACTTGCCTTGGAGGATTATCAGCAGACAATCGGGGCTCCCCCTGACACGCCCGGGCCAAGCTTGTCGGTTTCTCAAAGGGCAATCGAGGGCAAGAAAGGGGGCGGAAAAAAGACTGGCACTCGAAGAAGAACGTGTTCCGAACAGAAAGATCTTAGCGGCAAGACTCAAGAGTTGGGATCAGCTTCTGTCATGTTTTCCGGAGTGCTTTTCTAAAGAAAAAATTAAAGGGAAATGGATGCAGACTTCAAAAGTGGTATTGTAATGTTGGAAGAAATGTCTTTCTGGGTTCGGTTCCAAGTGGGGGAAAAGACACTGGAAACATGGAGGCTGCTTAGAAAGATGGTTCAATGGTGGACAGGATCACATGCCTTGGAGCTCCTGAACAGGATCACGTGGCTTGAGTTCCGGAGCAGAAAATGGCAGAGATGCTGAGAGTCCCTGTTTTTATGCCCTCTCTGGGGCCCCACCTCTGTTTCCTGCTCCTGTGTAAGAAATGTATTCTGATTGGTTCCTGTCAGAGGTCATAGCTAGCTTTGTAGGTTGTGTGCTAAGTTTGGTTGAAACTTGGTGGGTGGTGTAATGAAGTGCAATGAGATGGAGTAGATCTTGGTTATGTAGAATAGGCTGGCTCAAACCTTAATGGGCTATTGACAAAGGTGGAGCTATTAAGAGTAACTCTTTTTTCTGCCTAAAAACATATTCCTCTGGCTCAGGCCTTAATGGGCCATTTACAAAGGTGTGGGGAAACGACAGAGTTTCTATGTCTCTTTTTAGGGGAAATATTCTGTCTTTTTAATATTTCTGAAAATATTTCATTTTCTAGGAGAGGGGTGGGTTTTAACTTCCTACAGTTAAGCGTGTCATTTCTGGAATTTGGAATAAATTTAAAATAAAGTTATCTCCTAAGATATTATCCCAAGAATTACCCCTTTTTCAGAAAAGAAATGACAGCAAGACTGAACTGTACCCTAGTGGATTACGGTAGATCTATTAATCAAGAAGGGACCTTGGAGGTCTTCTAGTCCAGCCCCCTGCTCAAGCAGGAGAACCTATAACATTTCAGATAATCTCTTCTTAAAAACCTCCAGTAATGGAGCTCCCAAGATTTCTGAAGGCAAGATGTTTCACTGGTTAATTGCTCTCACTGTTAGGAAGTTTCTCCTTAATTCCAGATTGCTTCTCTCCTTGATTAGTTTCCATCCATTGTTTCTTGTCCTGCCCTCTGGTGCTTTGGAAAATAAGTTGACTCCTTCCTCTTCTTCGTGGCAGCCCCTCAAATACTAGAATGCTACTATCAGGTTCCCCCCCCCCCCCTAGTCCTTTTCTCTAGATAATCCATATCCAAATCCTGCAACCGTTCTTCATATGTTTTAGTCTCCTTGCTTTTAATCATCTTAGTTGCTCTTCTCTTCACTTTTTTCAAAGTCTCAACATCTTTTTTGTAATGTGGTGACCAAACCTGAATGCAGTATTCCAGGTTTGGTCTTACTGTGGATTTATAAAGTGGCACTAATACTTCACGTGATTTTGATTCTGTGCCTCTGTTTATACAACCTAGGATTGTATTTGCTTTTTATTTTTTTTTAGAGCTGACAACTGTTAACTAAAGGACCGTCTCTTCCAGGTTGCATCCACTTGACTCACCAGAACAAGGAGGCAGAGAGTGTTGCCGTTTTCCTGTCCTAAGGAGATGTCTCTGGCAGGACCCAGAAGATGGGTCTTCTCCATGGTGACTCCCTCCCTTGTCCTACACAGGGATTAGATTGCCCCCCCCCCCATTTTTGACATTCTTTCACAAGACCCTAAAGCAGGGGTGAAATGCTCTGACATCTGCTACTGGTTTGCTTCGCGTGGGCATGCGCACCGTGGTTGCTGAGAAGCCTTTTCTGAGTCTGCAAAAGTAAGTAGAACAGCTAGGGGGGGAGAACAGCTGTGCCAAGCAATTTAGATTCACTAGAAAGCAGGATTTCCTGCTTTCTAGCGAATATAAATCAAGCAGCACAGATGATTGTCACACAGCTGATCGTTGGAACTTTTTAAAAACTTTTCAAAACTTTTTTTTACTACCGGTTTACGTGAACTGATAATAAAAGAATGCTTTAAATTTTTTTTTCAAAAGTTTCCACGATCAGCTGTGTGATAATCAGTTGTGCCATGCAGTTGCCGGAACTTTTTAAAAACTTTTTTTAGTGTTTTTTTTTACTACTGGTTTACCTGAACGGGTAGTAAAAAAATGCTTAAAGAAGTTTTCTTAAAAGTTCCCACGATCAGCTGTGTGACAATTAGCTGTGCCGTGCGATTTCTAGTGAATATAAATCACTCAGCACAGCTATATTGTTGCACAGCTGACTATCGGTTCGCCTGAACCAGTAGCATTTTTTTTACTACCATTTGGACGAACCGTCCCGAACCGGTAGCATTTCACCCCTGTCCTAAAGTCCTGGTTTTACCAACAAGCCTGGAGAACCCAGAGTGGGATACAGTCTATCAAGCAGCTCGTTTGTGTCAAGGCACTGACTAACAAACTCAAGCAAATCAGAACTCTGACACGTGGCTCCTTCTCAAAGGTCTTCTTTAATGAGTGCATCATATCGGCACAGCTTCAATGGGGAACCAAATCTAAATCTTTCCCGCAGTTTCGGTATAATTAAACTAGGAAATAATCCCATCCCCAAGTGTCACAAGTCACGGTGGCCAATTGTGCTCATTGGCGGGCTCTTCAGGCACTCCTCCCCCAACCTTATCTGTTGCCAGGAGAGACGACCTTGGTTCTCATGAGGAAGCCCTTTCCAACCTCCTTCCCCCACTCCTTCCCCCTCTGTGTGTCAACTGAGGAACAGAAAGATGGCTGAGGCCAGATTGACAGTTCAAAGTTGACAGTTTGATTGCTTGTGGTCGCCAGAGAGTGGAGGTTTAATTGTCTTTACTGTTTGTATATTGGGATTTTTTATTTCATTTTATTTTTATTTTTGTAAGCCACCCAGGGTCGCTGAAGGTGAGCATGTGGCCATATAAATTCTCTAAATAAATAAATAAATAAATAAATAAATAAATAAATAAATAAATAAATAAATAAATAAATAAATAAATGTGGCAAGTTTTTTTTATACACCCTACTTTGGAACCTGGCAGAACTTTGGGTCTCAACTTTAACATGGCTGACTGGAGAATTCTGGGAGTCGAGGTCCACAGCTCTTAAAGTTGCTGAGGTTAAGAAATACTACTTCAGAGTTAGAAAAGGGAGCGTTTGTTATACCTTCAGGGATTTTGATCTGGACTCGTGGATGTCTGCGTGGAAGATTAAGATTTTGTCCGTCAACAGATTGCTGCATTAAAGAATACTTGGGGGGCAGTTTGTGACTTCCCGTGGCACATCCTTGTAAGAGTCCGTGCGGCGTTGTTGATTCTGTCTTCCACAGTTCTGGTAGAAATGATAATAACTTGCCTTTCACACCCACATCAAGAACGATGGCTTTATTTTAAAGGCAAGAAGTGTGGCTGCTTTTATTGCAAATATCAGGAGAGGAAATGTTTCCTGCTAGACAAGCTTTGATTTCTCTTTTCCCTCTCTAAGCCTTTTTCTCCCCCTTTCTTTTTCTTCACAAAAGAACGTATTTCAGAGCTTTCAGTTAAGAATTCAAAGCATTTCTTCTGCTGAACAAAACACATCATTGGGTTAGTCATTTCATAACCTGCTATTTGAATAGATCTCAGGACAGCTACAGAAGTTCTGTCAGAGAAAGGATGGTGTTGGTCTTAGAAATGTCTGGAGAATCTGTAGTTGGGGTAACGTTGGATGAATCCATTTCACTTGCTCCGTTTCTCATTTTTAACGAGAAATTATTATCGTCGGGTCCAGTCCAAGAACAACATAAAACAAGCCAGCTGAAAATCAACACTTCATCTGCCCATACTAGTAGACCAGGGGTGGGTCCCTACCAGCACTGGCACGGGTTCGCTTTGGGCTAGCTTAGATCTTAGTTCAATTTAGATCTGTCTAAATTGTAGGTAGGGCCAGCATGGTGTAATAGCAATAACAATAGCAGTTAGACTTATATACCACTTCATATGGCTTTCAGCCCTCTCTAAGCAGTTTGCAGAGTCAGCATATTGCCCCCAACAACAATCTGGGTCCTCATTTTACCCACCTCGGAAGGATGGAAGGCTGAGTCAACCTTGAGCCGGTGAGATTAGAACCGCTGAACTGCAGATAACAGTCAGCTGAAGTGGCCTGCAGTACTGCATCCTAACCACTGCACCACCTTGGCTCTTTAGTAGTGGTGTAGTGGTGAAGACATCTGGCTAGAAACTAGGAGACTGTGAGTTCTAGTCCCATATTGAGCATAAAGCCAACTAGGTGATTTGGTCCAGTTAGGCCAGGGATGGTGAACCTTTTTTTGCCTCGGCTGCCAAAAGCACACACTTCAGGAAAGCCTCCAGGGGGTGAAAAACGGCCAAAAATCAAGGCCGAAAATCAGCTGGCCAGCTGCGCATGCATGCTGGGGCTGACAGGGCAACACCTCACCTGCCCTCAGAAATGGCTCCGCGTTCCACCTGTGGCACATGTGCCATAGATTCGCCATCATGGAGTTAGGCCCTAGGAAGGAGGCAGTGGCAAGCCACTTCTGAAAAACCTTGTCAGGAAAACTGGAAGGACTTCCCCAGACCAGGGGTGTCAAACTGGCAGTCCACGGGCCAGATGTGTCATGCACAGGCCACACCAACTGCAGCTCCGCAAAGGCAAAACCGGTCATTATACGTGCCGATACATCATATACAGAGGTGGGTTGCTCCCGGTTTGGCCAGGATCAGGCGAACTGGTAGTAGCAGTGGCGGGAGGCTCTTTCCACCCGCCCAGACGCTTCTGCTCATGTGCCCGAACCGGTAGTAGAAAAATTGGCAATCCACCTCTGATCCTGTGATGCGACTGAGTTTGACACCTGTGTTGTGGCCCGCCAGTGGAGCTGGCAGCAGATTTGGACAATGAGGAGGTTGGGGAGAAACATGGGCCAGTCCTGGAATCTGGGGAAGGCTCAGACGAGGGCTCTGCATCAGAAGCAGAGATGGGGCCAGGGCCGTCTGATAGTTATCAGCTGCCTGCGGAGTTAGACATCAGTGAGGCGGATGAACAGCTGGAGCCTGTTCCCAGTGTGCACATGCACAGAGTTGCCAGACGAAGGGAACAGTTAAGGAACAAATGTCAACTTGGGAGTAAGGCAACAAGTGGACAGTGAATGGCCCCTCTCACAGGGAATAAAAGAGGAGCGAAGGGGGGGGGATGTTTGCAGGAGACAATTAATTCATTCCTGCATTCTTGCCAAGCATTGCGATGTCTGAAAGTTATCAGCCTGGCCACTCTCCAAACCTGATAAAGGTTGGTAATTGTGAACTATCTTGAAAGAGTGTGAGCCGGGACTTTGCTGGAGAGGAATTAAAAGGGGTTTATCGGGACGTGGACTCAACTTCATGCTGCTGGGGAAGCCTGGATCAGAACAGTCTCTGAGAATGGCCACAACAGGGAATAGTAGCGAGCAAGGAAAGCAGGAATGCCGAACCACCAATCAAAGCAAAGAAGTGGTGCACTTTTTTTTCTTCTATTGTTCCACAACGAACCAGCTGCTAATTCATATTGATAAAAAAACATTCATGAACTCTGCATTCTTCCCAGTCTATATTGCCTCCTTTTCTTAGTGTTTTGAATTGCCTGTTGGGTATTTGCATAAATGATTTTGGGCTCAGGTTGCATATTGATTCATCGGTAATTTAGCGGGCCTGCCTCACCTGTAACTTCCTAAAGAGCATTCAGCTTGGATGCTTCTAAAAGGTTTCTCTCGCATTTGTTACAGACCTAGGAAATTATTCCAAACACATGGAGACGGGGCTAATTACAGAGTGCTCCAGATTGGATTAGTTACCAAAGGGTGATGAGAATAAATAGAGGGGAATAAAATGTATGGGTGAGTGGGGGGGGGGGGGGACAAAATCTTTGCTGCAACTACTGGAAAGTATGAAAATACACAAACATTCATAAAGCAAGCTATGTTTGGGGTAGTTTGTATTGCTCAGGATTTGCAGAATCTGAGGCTGTAGAAAGCCTTTCCTTGAGCCCAGTCTCTTCCTTCTGAAAGGAGCAGCAGTCATGGTTGCATACAGGGGTGGGTTCCAGCCAGCTTTACTGCCTGTTTACTCATGCAAGCACTGTTAGGTAAGCTCCCCGTTGGGAGAGCGAGTGCGTCCAGAGAAGCGTTGCGAGAGTTGTGTTGGAGAACACACAAACCAGCATACAGAGACACTGCAGTTTAAATAGGCTTTTACTTTTGTGGAAATAGAGGTATCAGAGTCCATCAAACAGTCCAAGTCATACACGGATAAGACAGTCAGTCATCAACGTCTTTCAGTTAAGGGATAATCCAAATAACATAGTCCATAATCATACAAACAGTCCGGTACTCAAAGTTTGCTAGCGGTTGCAAAACTTACAATAGCTCACGGCACTTTCTAACAGCCAGCTTCCAAAACACTCAGATCAGATCAGCCCAGCATCTAACAAACTCAGAGCTAACAGTCATTTTGGTTCCCTCTTATGGCCGATTGAGGAAAACGGCAACCAATCACATTTTACAGTATGATTTAAAGAAACAGGTATAGCATTGTTACATGATTTATATATTGCCAACCCAACCGTTAGATTATATTCGTAACAAGCACTTTGCACAAGAACACTGGGTGCGTGCTGCGCGCGCATGTGTGATTCAATTAAAATTGTTCTGCCCATGTGCAGAACTAAAAAAAAACATGGTGGCGCTGACCCGAGAACCAGTTCAGGGGCATGGCAGGCCTGGGTCATTGCCGCATCTAGCGACCCATGCTGCCATACCACTACTGGTTCGGCTGAACTGGGCTGAACCGGTAGGAACCCACCTCTGGTTGCATACCACTAAACTGGGTTAATTGAAGAATTCATCTATCCTCTGGATGCAGACTTGGATCAAATTGTAGTTTAAGACAGAGCAGTGTTTTTCAACTTTGGCAATTTTAAGAGGTGAGGACGTCAACTCCCAGAATGTTGACTGGGAAATTCTAGATGATGAAATCCTCACCTCCTAAAGGTTGTAGGAAGAAATATCCTTCTGGGTTCAGTTCAGTGGTGGGGTTCAAATAATTTAACAACCGGTTCTCTGCCCTAATGACCAGCTGGGTAGGTGTGGCTTGGTGGTCATGTGACCATGTGGGCGTGGCTAACTCAACATCACTTAGGTTGATGGGCACTTCGCCGTAGCTGTGGCCGTAGCACTACACTTCGCAGTGTAATAAGGGTTAACCGGAGAGGCAGTTTCTTTAAGCAGGGCAATAAAGATTAGGCTAGAAACACCAGAATGTTTCCTTCCTGCCTCCCTTACAGGATTAGCCCTGTAAAGTGGAAAAAACACCAAAGGAGATTTCTTCCAACAACCGGTTCTCTGGACTGCTTGGAAAGTTAACAGCCGGTTCTCCCGAATAGGTGCGGACAGGCTGAATCCCACCACTGGTTCAGTTCCAGATGGGCCTTCTCCGGGTACCTTCAGCGGGACAATGCCGGCTGGCGGTGCCTAGGAGTCAGTGACGTGCGGTGATGGTTACCGTTGGTGAGGCAAGACCGCAGCAGCGGCGAGAAGCAACGTCCCCGGAACTGTGTCCAACAGGCGTCTCGCATTTATGGCGGACATAAATGCGAGACGCCTGTCGGACACAGTGGCGGGGGTGTTGCTTCTCGCCGCCGTCACGCTCCACCGCCTTGCGCCCCGCCTCCTCCGATGAACAATCCTGCTGCCCCGGCCTGCAGCCAGCCCACCCACCCCTCGCCCGACCTGCTCCCTGGGTGTCCTGGCTCCATCTGAGATACTTCTCGCCATCGTCGCACTCCACCGCCTTGCCCCCCCGCCTCCTCCGACAGACAATCCTGATGCCCCGGCCTGCAACCAGCCTAGCACCGAGCCTGGACTCACCGCTCTTCTCCTCCTCCTCGTCCCCGCTCGGTGCTGGGCTGGCTGCAGGCCAGGGCATCAGGATTGTTTGTTGGAGGAGGCGGGGGCGGGGGCAAGGCGGTGGAGCGCAACGGTGGCAAGAAGCATCTCAGATGGAGCCGGGGCACCCGGAAGGCAAGCCGGCACTTCGGCATGCCTTTAAGTGCCAGCTTGCCTTCCGGGTGTCCTGGCTCCATCTGAGATGCTTTCCGCCGCCGTCGTGTTCCACCGCCTTGCCCCCGCCTCCTCCGACAAACAATCCTGATGCCCCGGCCTGCAGCCAGCCTAGCACTGAGCCTGGACTCACCGCTCTTCTCCTCCTCCTCTTCCCCGCTTGGTGCTGGGCTTTAAAGGGGTCTCCCTTCCCCAGCCAGCCAGCCCACCCAGCCAATTCCTCCCACCACCACCACTGTGTCCAACAGGCCAGGTGTCTCGCGTTTATGGCAGACAAAAATGCGAGACGCCTGGCCTGTTGAAACACAGCGGCGAGAACGTCTCTGCCGCTTCCGTGCTCCGCCGCCTCGCCCCCCTGCCTCCTCCGACCCCATCGCTGTGAAGAAAGAAAAAAAAACACACAGACAAACCTCACAATAAAAAATTAATTTTTTTATTAAATTACAAATTAAATTACAATAAATTTGAATCCCCCCCTCCCTCCGTCTGATCCACCTTTTCCAGCTGTGGAAACTCTCAACTCTCCTCTTGTCCGCCCAACGTAAGCGTGCTCAACGTAAGCTCATAAGGCATGATTCGCTGCTCCCCGATCAGGAGGCGGGAGAATCAGTGCCTCTTTTGCATATGAAAGTGTTCGGTTTTTAACTCCTCCTTAACTTTTAAAAGGCGAACAATTCCTTAGGCAAAAGAGGCCCCGAGTTCTCTGGCCTCCTCCCATAGTTAACACTGAGAGCAGACACCAAGCCACTGTGACTTTGAATCTGGTAGCAACTACCCTGGCTTTAATTATTTAAAAAAAATATTTAAAATACTTTCTTTTCCCTTAGGAGACTGGTGAGGCCCCGCCTCCCCTGCCTCTAGTGACTGCACGTCCCTGATAGGAGTAGGGCCTTCTCTGTTGCCGCTCCGGCCGTATGGAATGAGCTGCCCCCAGAGATCCGGGCCTTACCCACTCTCATGGCCTTTCGCAAAGCCATTAAAACCTGGCTTTTCCGGCAGGCCTGGGGCTGTTGACCCCTTGATGGAGGTCCAGCCCCATCTGACTGAGTGTCTGCTGTGTTCCTTTTTAACTTTTTGTGTCCCATTGTTTTTAATAATTCTTTTTAATTCTTTTTTTCATTTCTGTAAGCCGCCCGGAGTCCTCAGGGATTGGGCGGCATAGAAATTAAATAAATGAAATGAGTTCCAAGTGGGGAGAAACATACTGGAAACATGGCAGCTGTTTGGAAAGATGGTTTTTAATGGTAGACAGGAACATCTGGTTTGAAGATGTTGGGTGAAGAAGAAGAAAAGCCGGCAGAGATGCTGAGAGTGCCTGCGTTTTACACCCTCTCTTGGCCCCACCTTAGAGTTTCCTGTTTCTGTATAAGAAATGTATCCCATTGGCTGTCAGACTCCCTGGGAGCAGGGGGTCTTAGCTAACTTTGTAGGCTATTTGTCTTTTGAGTCCAAGTTTGGTTGAGCCTTGCTGGGTGGTAATGTAATGAAAAGGCTTTGGGATTCCTGTTATGGCTCTGTTATGTAGAATGGACTGGCTCAGGCCTTAATGGCTCATTGACAAAGGTGGGGGGGGGGCAGGAAACTGCAGGGAGCTGCTTTGTCTTAAAACATGTTTCTCCTTTTCTCATTCAGGGAAATATATTAATATAATATTCTGCCTTTTTGATATTTCCTAAAATATTTCATTTTTCTGGGAGAGGGTTGGGTGTTAACTTCCAACAAGGTTGAGAAACGCTGAGACAGAGGCCTTGTCCTTTGTTTTAAACCTGTTAGTTCAACTTAACTTGGTCTCTGTTAATCATCGGTGTCCACAGAGAGGGTTACTCTGAAGCTAATATCCAATCTCCAATGATAGAGATGGGAATCTATACAGATAGTTCTCGAGTTATGACCACGATTGAGACCAAAATGTATGTTGCGAAGTGAGTTTGTCCCATTTTATGACTTTTCTTGCCAGTTGTTAAGTTGAACCATTGCATCTGTTAATAGCAATAGCACTTAGGCTTATATACTGCTTTACAGTCCCTTCTAAGCGGTTTACAGAGTCAGCCTATTGCCCCCCCAACAATCTGGGTCTTCATTTTACCCACCTCGGAAGGATGGAAGGCTGAGTCAACCTTGAGCCTGGTGGGATTCGAACTGCCAAATTGCAGTCAGCCGGCAGTCAGCAGAGGTAGCCTGTAGTACTGCACTCTAACCATTGCGCCACTGGGGCTCTAAGCTGGTAACATGGTTGTCAACTGGCTTTCCCATTGACTTTGCTTGTCAGAAGGTTGCTAAAGTAATCCCATAACCCCAGGACACTGGAACTATCCTAAATACAAACCACTTGCCAATGATCTGCATTTTGATCAGGTAACCATGGGGATACTTGCAATGGTCAAAAGCAGAAGTGGGTTCCTACTGGTTCAGACCGGTTCGGCTGAATAGGTAATAACTCAGCTGGACACATGACCCTACTGGTTCTATCCTGGGTGCCACCATCTTTATTTTCTGTTCTGCACATGTGCAGAATACTCTTCATTGGAAAAAAAATGTAATTTTTCCCATTTTTTAATGGTCTGCGCATGCATGGGGTTCCAGAGATGGGCTGGTTGTTTTTTTTTTGCAAAAATGGAGGCATTTTTGCCTTCCCCCGAGCCTCCAGAAGCATTTTGCAGGCTTCAGCAGGGCTGGGGGAAGGGAAAATGCCCCCGATTTTGTGAAAAGTTGCCTGTTTTCCACCCATTTTTTTTGTAAAAACGGGGACTTTGGTTTTTTTGCCTTCCCCCAACCCTGCTGAAGCCAGCATAGTGTTTTTGGGGGCCAGGGAGGACGAAAACATTTTTTTCCTTACTGGGTAGTTTTCAGGTGCTCCCTTAGCTCCGGCAAGGCTGGAGCCCCCCCCCCCCACCTCCGGGTCAAAACTTTTTGCTATTGTCTCGGTGGACATGGCTTGATGAGGGGGTCATGTGGCTGAGTGGGCACGAGTGCCATCAAGTTGGCCATGCCCACTCAGTCACTTGCCCCCCCCCCAAATCTAGCCACGCCCACCAGACCAGTAGTAAAATATTTTGAAACCCACCCCTGGTCGTAAGTGTGAAAAATGGTTCAGCGCCGTTGTAACTGTGAATGGTCACTAAATGAACTGTTGTAAGTCAAGGACTACCTGTAACACCCATCTCATGGACATACTAGAGCAGTGGTCTCCAACCTTGGCAACTTTAAGACCTGTGGACTTCAACTCCCAGAGTTCCTCAGCCAGCTTTGCTGTTTGGAAAGATGGTTTTTAATGGTAGCTTTGCTGGCTGAGGAACTCTGGGAGTTGAAGTCCATAAGTCTTAGCTTTGCTGGCTGAGGAACTCTGGGAGTTGAAGTCGACAAGTCTTAGCTTTGCTGCCTGGGGAACTCTGGGAGTTGAAGTCCACAAGTCTTAAAGTTGCCAAGGTTGGAGACCACTGTACTAGAGGACAAAGTGGGACAACAGCAGAATAGGATAAATTCTCAATTGGCCACCATAAACCTCCTGGGAATTTGGGTCTTTGTACAGGCCCATTGCACTTAGATACCCAACTGGGGTCAAAAGTCCTGCTTCCCCAGAAGATAGCTGCCTTTCAAGTAATTGTAATGATTATGGATTGCTTCATCATCTGACCCTGGATTCACAAAGAATTTATCAATGATTTACCTACGGCAAATGCTGCAAACAGAGCCAGCTTTCAACTCCTTGGTGTTTGCTGGTCCCTTTTGCGCAGATTCTCAAATTCCGGTCAGCCAATTCAAAAGCAAGTACAGGCAGTCCCCAACTTACAGCCATTCGTTCAGTGATAACAACAGCATTGAAAAAAGTGACTTATGACCATTTTTCACACTTACGACTGTTGAGGATCTCCTACGCTTATGGGATCAAAATTCAGGTACTTGGCAACTGGCTCGTATTTATGACGGCTGTCCTGAGGTCATGTGATCCCCTTGTGTGATCTTCTGACAAGTGAGATCAGTAGGGATGTCAGATTCAGTTAACAGCCATGTTACTAATTTAACAACTGCAGCGATTCACTTAAGAATTGTGGGAAGAATGGCCGTAAAATGGAGCAAAGTTCACTTAACAACTGTCTCACTTAGCAAAGCAAATTTTGGGCTCAGTTGTGTTTGTAATTTGAGGAATACCTGTATCAGTGGTGGATTTCAAAAATTTTTGGAACCTCTTCTGTAGGTGTGGCCTGCTTTCCGGGTCCACTGGTGGAACCTCTTCTAACCGGTTCGGTAGATTTGACGAACCGGTTCTACCGAATAGGTGCGAACTGGTAGGAACCCACCTCTGATCTGTATGTATGACCTCAAGTTACACTAGGTTTCTATCTTTGCTCAAAATGCATTCACTATTACAGGAAATGTAGTGGAAGAAAGACATGGAAGCTTTATTTGATGTTCAGACTGTTCCATACACATGCTTGGGAATGTAGCAATAGTAATTGCATTTAGACCAGGGGTGGGTTCCTGCCAGTTCTAACCTCTTCTATAGAAGAGGTTCCACAAATCTACCGTGCCATTTAGAACTGGTTCCAGCTCCCTCCCCCTGCCCGTCCATACCACGCTTACTCCGCCCACCTCTCACTGATTGGCTGGCTCACCAATCACCCCACCCACCTCTAAGAGTCCTATCAAAACCTTAAAGTCTTAAAGCTGTCAAATTTGAACATCCCTGGGTTTTTTTTTCTAAAGGGTTAGGGGTGCATGGATCTTGTAACTTGACAGCTTTAAGACTTGCATGCTTCAAATGCTAGAGTTTCTGAGCCAACATTTTGGTTCCTAAGCAAGAGCATTGTTAAGTGAGTTTCACCACATTTTACAAGTAGGCCACGCCCACCCAGTCACATGACTGCCAAGTCACTCCCACTCAGTCACATGGCTGGCAAGCCACTCCAACTCGGTCACATGGCCATCAAGCCACTCCCACAAAGCAGGCCACACCTTCTCCAATTGCTCCAAATGTGCCTTCTCCAAATGCTAAAGGAAATAGAGTCTGCTTTCCCAGCATGCACTTGTTTTGAGAGTGCGGGCTGCTGGGTAAAGGGGTGGGTCAGCTTCAAACAATATACTTGGTATTTGTCTCTCCGGCCACTAGCTGGGTCTAGAGAACAACAACAGTATATAAAAGTTATATGCTGGAGCACGACAGCCCCCTCTAAGCGGTTTACAGAGTCAGCCCATTACCCCCAACAATCTGGCTCCTCGTTTTACCAACCTCAGAAGGATGGAAGGCTGAGTCAACCTAGATGACTCCACAAGTGTGTAACAGGCTATACTTTCTATGAAACCACACTCACCACTATGAGACAAATTCTAAGGAATCCATTGCTCAGGCAGGAGGATTTGGAGAATGACTCCTGCTTTCTAACACACTATGAATGAGGTGAGAGGACAGATCAGTGGTAGGTTTCAAAAATTGTTCGAACCTACTCTGTGGGTGTGGCCTCCTTTGTGGGAGTGGCTTGCTGCCCATGTGACCGGATGGGAGTGGCTTGCTGCCCATGTGACCGGATATGAAGATGCTGACGACACTTGTCAGAACCACCTTAAATTACCTCACACACAGCACTGGCATGCATAAGAATATGATGTAAACTTGTTTTTTAAAAGGCATCTTTGGTTTGCGTTAAAACAACTTCAACACACACAATATTCTGATTGCACCACAAACGCAGTAGTCAACCTTACCTTTCACAGAGGCGCTGAGTTTTATAAATAGGAGCATGATAGTGTAGAATACACATATCCAAGGACCAGTGGTGGGTTTCAAAAAATTTTTGGAACCTCTTCTGTAGGTGTGGCCTGCTTTCCGGGTCCACTGGTGGAACCTCTTCTAACCGGTTCGGTAGATTTGACGAACTGGTTCTACCGAATAGGTGAGAACTGGTAGGAACCCACCTCTGGGACAGATCCATTTTTTAAAAAAAACACCTTCTCATCCTTATGTCTTCCACAATCTTGGGTCCTCTACCAAAAGCATGTGAGTGTCATGGCCCCGCCTGAGCCTGAGTTTGCGGAGGATGAGCTGGAGTTGGGGCCGACGAAAGACAAGGGTGCCCCCTTGTTCACTCTGGAGGAATGCGGGGAGGAGCAGGACGAAGCAGCCCCCAGTCCCTTGGACCTGGGATGGCTAGCCAGCAGGGAAGAATGGGGGCAGGATGACTGAAAGAGGGGGGAAGAGAGGGCAGGCAGTGGAGTTGAGGAGTGATGGAGCTCGGTGTCAGAAAGGCATCTTTTCTTTTGGATCTTTGGCCTGCCACGCTTTCTATTATTCTACTATGCCTTTTCTATTGTGGGAAAATGGGAGGGGGGATTGTAGAAGCGAGATGTGTTGTAGCCATAACAAAATTCTTTCTAGAAAGCTAAGGTCATCCTTTGTCTTTGCACCTCTGCACCTGGAAGTGTGGGTGAGCACTTTGGTCCAGGACGTGTCATAAACATGGAACTGTTTGGGGGAAAGTTGGGGAAAGAGGAGTTCAAACTATCAACTGGCTATGTTGCCTCCGTGCCTTGCCCCGGGTCATCACAATGAATTTGAGGGTTCTGCACAGGATCTTAGCTGATCCTAACGCTGCACTTTTCTGGACAGAGAACTTAGATGTTATTTCTGGGATCTAGTGGAGCCCCTCTCCCAGCTTAGGAGTCACAATCTCGAGGGCTCCTTCTAATATTGGGACCGCTTTGGTCTTAACATTCCACATCCAGAGCCGTGGTGGCTCAGTGGTTAGAGTACAGTACTGCAGGCTCCTTCAGCTGACTGCTAGCTGCAGTTCAGCAGTTCAAATCTCACCGACTCAAGGTTGACTCAACCTTCCACCCTTCCGAGGTGAGTAAAATGAGGACCCAGATTGTTGGGGGCCATAGGCTGACTCTGTAAACAGCTTAGACAGAGCTGTAAAAGCAATATGAAGTGGTATATAAGTCTAAGTGCTTATTGCTATTGCTATCCTTTCCAGTTCCTCCTTCAGGCCCTGTCCTTCTCCAGCTTCTCATACCACTTCTTCCTAATGTTACTTGGTACCATATATTAGATTTCAAAAATACAAACAACCCAGAAATAAAAGTAAACAAGCAAAGAAAAAGAGAATGAAAAGGAAAGGTCAGATGTATATTTTAATAACCATTTTATTAGATGTATCATGCTGAGAGTTTGGAACAGGTGTAAAGCAATATTCTCTCCTAAAAAACCCTCTTTACGGTTATCACCCCAAAAAGCATTTTCAGAAGAGAAATGACAATCAAACCAAAATAGTTAATGTATGTTGAGGTACTGCCTTTCTGTCAAGCAGAATTTAAGTTAGAAACAAGAAGAGATCTGGAATCGGAAGTTTATATATGTCATTGATTTTCCTTTGCCCAGCTAATGGAAAAATTTAAACTTGACAAGAACTATGGTTTTGAAATTGGTAAGATGGAATAAATTGGTAGGATAGAATTTGATGTGCAATTGTGTACAGACGGTGATCATATTATTGCTAAGATCCATAAACTCTTGCTGAAAATGGAAACAGAGGACGAACAAGTCGAACACTATGTGAGAAGATGGGGAAAAATGGATATAATAAACTGTTGGACCAAGGGGGAAATATGTAAAAGGATTGAAATTTACATTGAACTATATAAACTATTATAAAATGATGTATCACTGGCATTAGACCACCAGATATATAATGTATAATGGAATTTCAAATATTTGTTGGAAATGTAACCATTCTGAAGGTACATCTTTTCATCTTTGGTGGACCTATAAGAAAGCAAGAAAATATTGGGATACCAAACAGTATTTTGATTCATATGATTTTAAAAGTAAAGCTACAATTTAAATCAGCGGTTTTTCTTTTGGGATTAATGGACAAACAAAGATTTTATGGAAAATTGTGTTTATATACAATTAGATGATAACCCTGTGCTGCCTGGGTATTTATTTATCCCAACACTCCTTCCATGAACATTGCCACAATTTCTAATGTTGGATTTTCCCCCTTACCAGAGGGAGCCCCTTTGTGGAGTACTGCGAAGCCATTGCCATGACAACTCCACAGCGCTGTACAGTAGAAGCCATTTTAAGGCACAACAGGCTGTATCTTAACAAAACACCCCCCAAGGGGTGTTAGGAGTGTTTTACCCCCCACAGTATTTGTTTCCAGAGAGTAAGTAATCTGTCTACCAAGTATGGTTGAAATTGCTCGAGGCATTCCAGAGTTATGCTGGAACACACACAAATACAGAGGGAGGGAGGGAGGGATTTTTATATATATAGATAACAGTGGTGAAAGTTTTATAAAGATTTACAAATAACTACATTAGAAGAATGTATGGTTAAACTGACAGTATTAGCAATAGCAATAGCAGTTAGACTTATATACCGCTTCATAGGGCTTTTAGCCCTCTCTAAGTGGTTTACAGAGTCAGCATATTGCCCGCACAGTCTGGGTCCTCATTTCACCCACCTCGGAAGGATGGAAGGCTGAGTCAACCCTGAGCCGTTGAGATTTGAACCGCCAAACTGAAGCTAGCAGTCAGCTGAAGTGGCCTGCAGTACTGCACTCTAACCACTGCGCCACCTCAGCTGTCTTGTATTGACTAATTGAAAGCTTTGATTAAAGAATAGACCTTGACCAATTTTAATTATAATTGGACTTTTTGTGAGAAACAGAGAGAAATGAAACTTTGATTCTGGGATTTGATGATTAGAATTACATGGGATTATAAAATAGCAATAGCAATAAGGTTTATATACCACTTCATAGTGGTTTACAGCACTAAATGATTTACACAATCAGCATATTGCCTCCAACAATCAGGGTCCTTATTTTACCGACCTCGGAAGGATGGAATGCTGAGTCAACCTTGAGCTGGTCAGAATTGAACTTGTGGCAGTGGGCAGAATAAGGCTGCAATACTGCATTCTAACCACCATGTCACCATGGCTCTGACAGAAGTATTGCAGAGTATTGTTAATTTTAAAGTAAAAAGTGGATGTATTTTTTTTAAATCTGTCACAATGCCAAAGTCGGCAGCCTTTTCTTTTCTTTACTTTTTATTGTCTTTTTTTTCCTTTCTGTGCCTTTATCTTGCTTTTTGTCTCACAGGGCAGATCCATTTTTGACCACCTGCTGCTTGACTGCTGTTAGGAAGGAGAAACAATTGGCTTTGTTTCTTATTTATTTATCAAATTTGCATACCATGAGAATCCCATCCTGACAGTAAGCACTCCAAAACATAAAAGTAGGGAAAGGAAATAACAGTGAACAGCCTGAGGTCATACAGTATTTGTGCCACAATTGAATCCATCAAGCAACAGCACTCACCTTCAAATTCCCCAAAAGTTCTCCAGAACAATGCAGAGGCATCTACCCGGATAAACCAAAAGGGCAGGATGGCAGTCACAGCTGCACAATCGATGTCCCTCCCTTTTTCTACCTGCATCAATGTCACACATACCGACCATGGGGAAGGGCTTTGCAAAGTCTATCTTCACTTTTTTTGGATCCCTCTCCAGGTGTTGTTGTTGTTGTTACCGTAGTCGCGAAGTCATGTCTGGCACATTGCGACCCCATGGACAACATTCCTCCAGACCTTCCTGTCCTCTATCATCCCCAGGACCCATTTAAGCTCACACCTACTGTTTCGGTGACTCCATCCAGCCACCTCATTCTCTGTCGTCCCCTTCTTCTTTTGCCCTCCATCTTTCCCAGCATTAGGCTCTTCTCCAGGGAGTCCTTCCTTCTCATTAGGTCGCCAAAGTACTTGAGTTTCCTCTTCAGGATCTGGCCTTCTAAAGAGCAGTCGGGGTTGATCTCCTCTAGGATTGACCGGTTGGATCGCCTTGCAGTCCAAGGGACTCACAGGAGTCTTCAAAGTTCAAAGGCCTCAATTCTTTGGCACTCAGCCTTTCTTGTGGTCCAACTTTCACAGCCATACATTGCAATTGGGAAAACCATAGTCTTGACTATAAGGCCTTTTGTTGGAAGGGTGATGTCTCTGCTTTTTAGTATGCTATCTAGATTTGCCATTGCTTTCCTCCCCAGGAAGAAGCCTCTTTTAATTCCTTTAAATCTACTTCTAGCAAGCCTTCCTTAGAGAAGATTATGAATAACCTCTTCCTTCTCTTCTTCCTCTTCCTTCTGCAGACTAACCTCAGAAACCTAATCCATAGGACAGATCCAAGAAACATAGCTTGGTGGAGGGCACTATCCCTTCCCACCCCAAAAAGAAGTCCTATCAAAACTTTTGACCATGAATAGCCTATTCAATAGATCATGGAATCGTAGGGCTGGAAGGGACCTTCTAGCCCAACCTTCTGCCCAAGGCAGGAGACCTTATACCATCCTGGACAAATGGTTGTCCAATTGAAAACTTCCAGTGATCAATTCCATACGGAAGTGAAGATCCATAGAGCCAAGCTGTACCAGAGTTTATAGCAGCAATTTTCAAACTTGGCAACTTTAAGATGTGTGGACTTCAACTCCCAGAATTCCCCAGCCAGCAGGGGGAAGTGAAGTCCATGTAATTTAAAAGTTGTGGAGTTCAGGTTTATAGGATGAACTGAGCTGGCTTTCATCCACCCAGCCAACAACTTGCTACATTTTGCCTAAACGGAGGTGTCATGTAGTCTTCAAAGGCAGTCCCTTGTGGAGCAAATTACAGTAATCTAGCAGTTTATTTACTGTTTCTATTTTTTTAAAAAAAGTTGTGAAGTACCTGAACATTCTGCCCACAAATTCTGTGCTCAGAAAAGCAACATTCTGTAATCTACATAAAACTCTGAAATCTACCTTTTATTTATTTATTCATTCATTAAATTTATATGACGCACATCTCGCTATCTGAAGTGACTTTTCATTTCCCCCTCATGTTTCTCTTATTTATGCAGTAGTCAGACATTTCTTCTTCTAAAACTCTGTAATGTAACTGTTAAAAGTCTGTTCATCAGGACTTACTATCTTGCTTATTAGATTTCACCCTAAGTGATCTATTTGTTCCACTGAGATTTTGTGTCCCACTATCATAAGGACTAGAAACCTGTGCGTTTCTTTAAATTCAGATTCTTAAGGCAGTGAGACTTCTCGGTATAACCCTAATCTCCCCAGCTGTTTATTCTTGGTGCGATTGTTCTATCCAATAAAACATGTTGACTTTTTCCCTTCTTTCTTTCCCTCGTCACTATAATTAGAAATCATGCAGTTTCTGGTGCTATTTTGAGCTCATTAGCCATGTCATTTCTGTTCAGGTCTGTTCTATTTCTAATCTCTTTGTTCCTGCTGTTGGGGAAATGAACTGCATCAGAAATAATGTTTATGATGGTGTAATCTCATTATTTTTATATCAACATACATGCACACTTATCCCAAGCCAATTTCCTGATTGTTACAAAATAAACAATACCATAAGGCACAGTCGTATCAGCCCATTTGGGATTAAATCCCTCTCCCTCTTTTTATGGACTATATTTGCTTCTTGAGATGTCTTTATATTCTTCCAGACCCAGTAATGGATGAGAAGAAGAAGCGTCTTTTTCCCCTTTGCCTTTTTTTCAACTCTCTTTTGTCTCCCTCCCCCTCCCCAAGGGATTACTTTAAAGTCACAAATCTGGTTTCTGTGTCTAAGGCTAGAATTCATGGTCTTCTAGTTTCTAGCCTTTAACCAGCACTAAATTGGATCTCAGTGCTTCCCTGTCTGCACCTATTTCTCTTTGGCTACCTTTTCCGTGGAATTTTGCATACTCTGCCCACCTCTTCTGCACCCTTCTGCATCTAAGTAAGCATTTTATTGACAACCCAGCAGTCTGTTAAGACTTTGTCTTCAACAAGGCATTCTTCCCCTGCTAGAAGGGAAGGGAAGAAAGAACACTTTGAACAACTTTGGTTTTTTTACTCATCAGTGTATAAATGGAATTAGAATTAGGATATTTGAGGATTACAGAATCAGAGTTGGATGGGACTATAATACACAACCACTGCTCAGAGCAGAAATCCAATCCAAGAATATGTGAATGAATATATAATCATCTTCTTTGTATTGTCACCCAACCCACATTTATCTAGCTCACTAGTCAAGACATTTTCAATTGCTATAGCAAAATCAAGGTATATTACATCTGCAGCTTTCCCTTGATCTACTAAAGAATGACTAACTTAAAAATGAACTACGATTAATATGGCAAGGCCTATTCCATGTAGGTAACTGCCACATACTGTTCAACAATGCTTAAATCAATCTTTTTATAATTGTTCTAGAGCATTTGGTGTCAACTTGCAGTGCCATGTCGCCATCACGTGACATATCCTGAGGTTTTTCCCCTCCTTCACGGAGCTGGGGTGGGCGTGGCCTGTGCGTGACGCATCCAGCCCATGGGATGGAAGGTTTGACACCCCTTCTCTAGAGCTTCACCAAGTAGCAGTATTAGGCTGAACTGTTCTGTAGTGTCCAGATACTTAACTAATTATCTTTGAGAAATCATTTGGGGGAAGCCCAGATGACAGAAGGAAAACAAGCAGATATCTGCGTTCCTTCTGTAATCTAGCTCTTCACTCATGCTCCAAGATTTCTCACAGTTAAAGGTTTGGCTGCACCATCAGAATCTTTTTCTTTTACAGATGTTTTAACATTTATTCATTCTTATACATTTATTATTTCATTTAATAGGTTATAATATACAGTTTGGGTTGCTTTGTTTACCATCCCTTCCTCCTGTGTATACACCACATTATTTTCCCTTTCTTTTCTCCCTTCCTCCCTTCTCTACTTCCTTCCTTCCTGCTCTCCTTTCATTCCTTCTTCCTGTACCTTTCTCCTACTCCTGCTCTTCCTCTCCCCGTCCTACCCTCTTTCCTCCTCTTTCCATCTTCCTCTCCTTCTCTACTTCCTTCCTTCCTCCTCTCCTTCCCCTTCCTTCTTCCCTTACCTCTCCTTTGCTCCTGCTCTTCCACTTTCCCTTCCTACCCTCTCTCCTTCCTCTTCTCTCCCTTCCATCTTCCTTTCCTTTCCCTTTCCTTTCTCCCTCTCTCCCTTCTCTACTTTCCTCCTTCCTCCTCTCCTTCCCCTTCCTTCTTCCTGTACCTTTCTCCTACTCCTGCTCTTCCTCTTCCCCGTCCTACCCTCTTTCCTCCTCTTTCTCTCCTTTCCATCCTCCTCTCCTTCTCTACTTTCTTCCTTCCTTCTCTCCTTCCCCTTCCTTCTTCCCTTACCTCTCCTTTGCTCCTGCTCTTCCTCTTTCCCTTCCTACCCTCTCTCCTTCCTCTTCTCTCCCTTCCATCTTCCTTTCCTTTCCCGTTCCTTTCTCCCTCTCTCCTTCTCTACTTTCCTCCTTCCTCCTCTCCTTCCCCTTCCTTCTTCCTGTACCTTCTCCTACTCCTGCTCTTCTTCCCATTTCTACCACCCCCCCCCTCCCCCTTCCCCCTTCCCCTCTCCTCCTTCCTTTCAATCCTCCTCTCCTTACCACTTTCTTCCTTCCCCCATCTTCCTTTCATTCTCTCCTCCTTTCTCCCTTTCTTTTTCTACTATTGTTGGTGTGTCTATTTTAAATCTCAGTTTATGTTTCAGTTATGTTTAAATCTCAGTTTATATTGCACCATCAGAATCTGTTGTGGCTCACCAGTGGCCAGCAGAGCTGGCAGCAGATTCGGATAGTGAGGAGGTTGGAGAGGAACATCGGCCAGTCCTGGAATCTGGGGACAGCTCTGATGAGGGCTCTGCATCAGAGGCAGAGATGGGGCCAGGGCCGTTTGGCAATTATCAGCTGCCTTCAGAGTCAGACATCAGTGAGGCAGACAAACAGCTGGAGCCTGTTCCCAGTGTGTGCATGCACAGAGTTGCCAGACCAAGGGAACAGCTAAGGAACAAGGGTCGACTTGGGAGTGAGGCCACAGGTGGACGGTGAATGGCTCCTCCCATAGGGAATAAAAGAGGAGTAAAAGGGGAGTGGAGTTTGCAGGAGACAATTAGTTCATTCCTGCATTCTTGCCAAGCATTGCTGCATCTGAAAGATATCAGCTTGGCCACTCTCCAAGCCTGAGAAAGGTCGGTAATTGTGAACTAACTTGAAAGACTGTGGGAGAGGAAAGACTTTGCTGGAGAGGAATTCACTATAAATTAAATAAAAGGGGTTTATCAGGACGAGGACTCAGCTTCGTGCTGCTGGGGAAACCTAAGTCAGAACAGAATCCAAGCCCATGGTCCTTATGACCATAGAGATTTAAACTCATTTAGAATCAATCCATATTGTCTGACTTACATTTCCCTTCATCCCGTTCTTCACTATTTTCTGATGTAATATATATAATAATAGAATTAAGGAGAAATTACATAACAGTGAGGACAATTAACTAGTGGGACAGCTTGCCTTCGGAAGCCATGGATGCTCCATCACTGGAGGTTTTTAAGAAGAGACTGGACAGCCATTTGTCTGGAATGGTATAGGGTCTCCTACTCAATCAGGGGGTGGACTAGAAGACCTCCAGGGTTCCTTCCAACTCTGTAAATTCTGTTACATTCTCTTGTTGGAGAAAACAAAACTTGAATAAGATTTCAGTCATTCTATCTTTTCTTCCTTACCCATTTCTTTCTTACCTGTCAGTATTTTGCCATCATAAAGCAGTCGGAAGAAGTCGTTCGCAATGCATGTGGGCTGTACAAAATAGCCCACCTTCAAGCCTTTCAAAACAAGTGTGCTTTAGAAGCCTCACACACCTATTTCAAACCCTGATTCCAGCTGTGCATTTCCTTGCGTGTCCAACCATTATTTTAGCTGTCCCAATCAAAGTGTTTTCTATGTATGGATAAAACAGGTGGCAAAAACCTGTGACAAAATCAGCAAAGTCTTCCAGAAGACACGGCTGCATTAATGAATCAAGGAGGTGTGCTATGCCCACCCTAATTTGCTTTGCAAAGCCCCCCTGTTTAGAATGGACAGAATCTCTTGCCATGGGTTGGACTAGAAGTTCCTTCCTCCACAGTTCCTTCCAACCCTATTAATCTCTGTTCTGTGAATGGTTCGAGGTTCATTTTATTTATATGCCGCCCTATTCCCAGCGGGACTCAGGACGGCGCACAAACCCAAAGGAGGGGAAGGGAAAGACAAAAACTACAAAAAAAATAATACAAGGCATTTAAAACAACCAACAGCCACACGATTCGAGAGGGGAAGGGAACTCATCGACCCCAGGCCTGCCGACACAGCCAGGTTTTAACGGCTTTTCAGAAGGCCTGGAGAGAGGTGAGGGTCCGAATCTCTGCGAGGAGCTCGTTCCAAAGGGCCGGAGCCGCCACAGAGAAGGCCCTCCCCCGGGTAGTGGCCAGATGACATTGGCTAGTAGACAGAACCCGGAGGAGGCCTAATCTGTGTGATCTAATAGGTCTGTTGGAGGTAATTGGCAGCAGGCGGTCTCTCAAGTACCCAGGTCCAATACCGTGAAGGGCTTTATAAGTGACGACTAGCACCTTGAAGCGTATCCGGAGACCAATCGGTAACCAGTGCAGCTCGCGGAGGATAGATGTAATGTGGGTGTACTGAGGTGCACCCACAATCGCTCGCGCGGCTGCATTCTGGACTAGCTGAAGTCTCCGAATGCTCTTCAAGGGCTGCCCAATGTAGAGCGTTGCACAGCCCTAATTGTGAGCGGTGCAAAGTCCTTTACAGAGTCCTTTACTGAGATGGGCAGCTATAGAAAAATAAGTAAATAATTCTTAGCATCTCTGATCATCTTGAATTCAATTTACCTTTCTCGATATCATGGCTATATTTCAGGCTACTTTTCAGTATTGTTTCTTGACAACCTGTCCATTCCACCTCCGATCTGCCTTCTTTTTCATGTTCAGATCTTTGCTGAGCAATTTTTGGCAGCCACCCTGTTTCTGTCATGCTTCATTATCATTATTATTTTGCTTCTTTAAAATTGCTTGCAATTATGTCTGTAGTCTCCGAGTTTGGAGAGACTTCCTTGTAACTGAATCTTCTTTCCCCAATAACTTTTTCTGCCTTGGAATCCAATTTATCCTACCATAAGTTCATTATGGAAAATATGCCTGAGTCTCCCCCCCCACTTTTTATTTGTTCATCCTCCATTTTTAAATTTAGTAAGAAATTATTTACTTTCTTAATTAGTTTTGCATCAGAGTCCAACAGTATCTTATCAAAGAGTGTTTGTCCTTTATAAAAGCCATATTTTTTCATATCTATATCATATCTAGATTGCATTTGCAATTGAGGCCACCATGATAGTATAATGCCCTGGTCTTCAAACTCTTGCTTCGGTTTTAGTTTTCTCTTCAGTGTCTAAAATGTCTTCACATATCACAATTTTTTTTCAAACTTCCCCAGATTTGGGTATGTGGAGACTTCCATCCAGTGGTGGGATTCAAATTATTTAACAACTGGTTTTCTGCACAAATGACCAGCTGGGTAGGTGTGACTTGGTGGTCATGTGACTGGGTGGGCATGGCCAACTCAATGTCACTCATGTTGATGGGCACTTCGCCTTAGTTGTTACAATGTAATAAGGGTTAACCAGAGAGGCAGTTTCTGTAAGCAGGGCAATAAAGATTAGGCTAGAAACAACACCAGAGTGTTTCCTTCCTGCCTTCTATACAGGATTAGCCCTGTAAAGTGGAAAAAAAACTAAAGGAGATTTCTTCCAACAACCGGTTCCCCAAATAGGTGTGAACGGGTTGAATCCAACCACTGCTTCCATCATTGAGAGGCATAATTTTTTTGAAGACCTAAAATATATATTCAACTAGACTACAAAGCGATCAAACCGGTCGGTCTTAGAGGAGATCAACCCTGACTGTTCTTTAGAAGGCCAGATCCTGAAGAGGAAACTCAAATGCTTTGGCCACCTCATGAGAAGAAAGGACTCCCTGGAGAAGAGCCCAATGCTGGGAAAAATTGAGGGCAAAAGAAGAAGGAGATGACAGAGAATGAGATGGTTGGATGGAGTCACCGAAGCAGTAGGCGTGGGCTTAAATGGACTCCCGAGTATGGTAGAGGACAGGAAGGCCTGGAGGAACATTGTCCATGGGGTCATGATGGGTCGGACACAACTTCGCAACTAACAACAACAACAACAGCCCCAGTTCTAGTTTTAATTGAGCACAACAGGATTATTTTCTCCATTTTTTTCCACTTTTCCACTTACTCAACTAAATCTTCTTCACCGGCTGCATCAAGTCAAGGGTAGCTGATCCTCTTGTTCCGTCCTCTCCCTCCCTCTGAAGGGAAAAGTTATTAGCAAGATAAATCAGGCATTTTCTGGAAGGAGAGTGCTTGTTTATTCCTCTGCAGATGTCAAGATAATTAAACCTCTCTCCCTTCCTATTGCAATGATCTCATGCCTCTCTGGAAGATCTGCAATTTGGTTTTAGAAAATATAATCTACATCTAGTCTTTGGTTGTTCAGGCAAGAGTTGACACCAAGAACAGTATAGGTAGTCCTCAATTTACAACGGTTCCATTAAAAACCCTACAGTAGAAATTCAGTAAAACTACAAGTAGATCAGTGGTGGGTTGCTCTTACCATCACTACCGGGATGCTGCTCGTGGTCTGTTTGCGCATGCACCAGATGTGAGCTCTGCACCCCGCCTGATGTGTGCTGCGCACTCATGTGCACTCCACTGCCCCTGCGACACCCAGCTGCTTGTTGGAGGTAGCGCAGGCACCAATGGTCAATGGGGGAAGTCAGGTTTGCTCAACAACGGCATGATTCACTCAACGACTGCAGGGATTGACTTAACAACTCTGGCAAAAAGGGTTGTATGTTGAGGACTACATGTACTGTTTTGCCATCTGTTAAATGCTCAGACATGAATGGAGTGGCTTCAAAACCTGAATACATAAAAATAAATGCATGGTTACTGTGTTCGTTCAATCAATTCACCTGTTCATTCCTATATCAAGAAAAATATCCAGAATAGTATTATTATATTATTAATTAAGACCATTAATAGGCTTCCTACCTGGCCTCTCCACCTGTTGCGGTCTGTTAGCCATCACTGATCTACAACAATAAAAAGCATTCTCAATATTTGTTGTGCCTAACAGAATAACAGAGTTGGGAGGAACCTTAGAGGTCTTCTAGCTCAACCTGCTGCTCAAGCAGGAGATCTTACACCATTTCAGACAAATGGCTATCTAGTAACTTCTTGAAAACCTCCAGTGTTGGAGTACCCATGTCTCCTGGGGGCAAACTGTTTCACTGTTTCCACCCATTGCTTCTTGTTCTGCCCTCAGGTGCTTTGGAGAATAGCTTGACTCCCTCTTCTTTGTGGCAACCCCTAAGATATTGGAACACTGCTATCATCTCTCCCCTAGTCCTTCTTTCCATTAAGCTAGATATACCCAATTCCTGCAACCGTTCTTCATATGTTTTAGCTTCCAGTCCATCTAAATGGGCTCCAGCCTCCCTTGATGGGCTGACACCCTGTTTTCTGTCTGTCTCTTTTTTTTGTCTGCCTATCTGTCTGTCTGTGTCTATGCATGTGTGTGTGTGTGTGTGCATTTATCGCCTGAGAAGAGACCCCATTAAATGCAAGCATTATTTTTAATTAGCTGCCTGCCTACACGCATATTCCTTCATCCACCTGGCACCTGGTGCAGAATGATTTGTCAGTTCCCCAGGAAATGAAAGTGTCTTCCCAGATCAAAGTAGCAGGATAGGAGAAGGAAAGTAAGCAAAATACAAAAAAAACCCCACCACCCCTCAGCACAGCTAAGATTGAATGGCATTGGTCAGCACCAGGCTGATGACCAGGTAAGTGCCTCCCTTTTGCCTCTGCTGGGTGAGTTGAGGAAAAGCTACACGAGTGGAAGAAAGGTCGGAAGCTGAGGGAAATGGAAACTACTTCAAGCTAAATGCCAGAGTGTCATTTCAGCAAGCTAATGAAAATCAGCAATCCATGCCTAGAGATGCTATCAGGCATAGAGTTTACCCCTTTCACCTTTGTCTAAAACAGCACTGTGAACTTTTTTTAAGCCAAGGGCTGCAGTTGGCTTTCTCGGAGGCTGCTTCTAAAATGTAGGCCAGGCCAGGATGAAAAATATATATGGAATTCTCCATAGCTTCTGAGAATAGACAAGAGCCAAGATTTGGGAGCTCTCCAGAAAGAGATCCAAATTCAACGTAAGGAGAAAATTCTTGACTGTGAGAGTTATTAAACAATAGAATAGCTTGGTCCATGGAGCCATGGGACTTCTACCCTAGGCAGAAGTCTGGCTTAGAAGACCATCAATGTTCTCCCAGTGCCATAATTCTATATTCTAAAAAGCAGGTCAATTGGTTTAAAATATATTTATAATTAACCCAAAGGTGCTTTTTCAAGAGGCAACTGTGGACTTATAGGAGCCGAGGTGGCGCAGTGGTTAGAGTGCAGTACTGCAGGGCACTTCAGCTGACTGTTATCTGCAGTTCAGCAGTTCTAATCTCACCGGCTCAAGGTTGACTCAGCCTTCCATCCTTCCGAGGTGGGTGAAATGAGGACCCAGACTGTGGGGGCAATATGCTGACTCTGTAAACCGCTTAGAGAGGGCTGAAAGCCCTATGAAGCGGTATATAAGTCTAACTGCTATTGCTATTGCTATTGCTATTTCTGTGGGGTTTTTTTAGAAGACATCTCACTTCAGCTCTTCTTGAATGTGAAGCTAAACAGCTTCAAAGAAAAACCAGGAAGTCCAGTTGCCTCTTGAAGAAGCACCTTTGGGACAACCATGACCTGGATGACTGAGAATCTCTATAGACATTTATAATTAACTACATTAATTTGAGCTAGATATGATACTTGTCTATGCATTTCATAATCTCCCTTCTATCACATTAAAATGAAATTGGAGAGCATTTGGAGAGCTGGAAAGCATCCGGAGGCAAAAAGACCAGATAATAAAGATGGGGAGGTCAAAGCAAGAGTTTAGATCCAATCAGGACCTTGGACAGCTACAAGTGGAATTCACATTGTGGATTCAGATAAAAAGCACAGCAGGCTCTAATGTAATATCAGTGGAGGTCTAGATTTCTATTTTATCTTCTAAGGGAAAGTCCTCAGGTCAGGCATGAGAAGATCAAATAGAACGATGCATGGTTTATGTTAAAAATTGAAATTTGGTCCTTCAAAACAGTTAACAATTCCCTAACAATTTGTGTTTGTATTTTTATACTTATAATATACACTGAATAAGGCATTTAATTTCCTTGTGTGATGTGGATTGACACTAAACTAAACTGACCTGACCTGACCTGACCTAAACTAAACTAAACTAAACTAAACTAAACTAAACTAAACTAAACTAAACTAAACTAAACTAAACTAAACTAAACTCCTTATCTTTGGTTGATTTTGTCCATTCAAAGTTACAATAGCACTAAAAGAAAGTGACTTACAACCATTTCTCACATTTAAGACCATTGCAACATCCCCATGGTCATATGATCCAAATTTAGACGCTTGGCAACTGACTCATATTTATGGCGGTCACAGTTTCCCGGGGTCACGTGATCCCCTTTTCTGATTCTCAGAAAGTCAATGGGAAAGCCAGATTCATTTAACAACCCGTGTTACTAACTTAAGAACTGCAGGGATTCACTTAACAATTGTGGCAAGAAAGGTCATAAAATGGAGCAAAACTCACTTAACAAATGTTTCACTTAGCAACCAAAATTTGGAGCTCAACTGTGGTTGTACGTCGAGGACTACCTGTATTGGTGGGGCTGGTAATAGTTGAAGTCCAAAACAACTGAAAGAGACCAGGTTACCTTCTTCTGATCTGTGTTGGGAACTCATTGCTTCTCTACTCCAACACCTTTTTAATGTCTATGTAAATATGGGATTCAGGTTCAAATGATTTATTCGGAAAAATAGAGGGACGCGGTGGTTCAGTGGCTAAGACGCTGAGTTTGTTGATCAAAAAGGTCGGCAGTTCGGCAGTTTGAATCCCTAGCACCACGTAACGGAGTGAGCTCCCATTACTTGTCCCAGCTTCTGCCAACTTAGCAGTTCAAAAGCATGTAAAAATGCAAGTAGAAGAATAGGGACTACCTTTGGTGGGAAGGTAACAGCGTTCCGTGCGCCTTCGGTGTTTAGTCATGCCGGCCACATGAAAATGGAGATGTCTTCGGACAGCACTGGCTCTTTGGCTTTGAAATGGAAATTAGCACCATCCCCTAGAGTTGGGAATGACTAGCACATATGTGTGAAGGGAACCTTTATCTTTACCTATTGGGGGGAAAATCCATACAGTAGTTCTGATTTTTTCCTAATGATAATTATCTGCCTTCTGCCCTGGTGGCATCTGTTTATTTGTTGTCTTTTAGAGCAGGCAGACATGTTCCAAGGACTTGTATTTGTATTTTGTATTTTATTAATATTTATAGGCTGCCCTTTTCCCCGCGGGGACTCAGGGCGGCTTACATAAAATAGGGAGGGGGGGTGTAAACAATAAACATAAAACAATACATAAGAGTAAAATAGTACACAACATTCATTCTTCATTCGGGTGGGGACAGATTGTGATCTTATCCCCAGGCCTGACGGGATAGCCAGGTCTTGAGGGCTGTGCGGAAGGTCTGGACGGTGGTGAGGGTACGAATCTCCACAGGGAAATCGTTCCAAAGGGTCGGAGCTGCTACTGAAAAGGCCCTCCTCCGTGTAGTTGCCAGTCGACACTGACTGGCGGATGGTATTCGGAGGAGGCCCAATCTATGTGATCTTATAGGTCGTAGGGAGGTAATTGGCAGGAGGCGGTCTCTCAAGTACGCAGATCCACTACCATGGAGGGCTTTATAGGTGGTGAGTAGCACCTTGAAGCGCACCCGGAGATCGACAGGTAGCCAGCGCAGCTCGCGGAGGATAGGTGTTATGTGGGCGAACCGAGGTGCGCCCACAATCACTCGCGCGGCCGCATTCTGGACTAGCTGAAGTCGCCGGATGCTCTTCAAGGGCAGCCCCATGTAGAGCACATTGCAGTATTCCAGCCTAGAGGTCACAAGGGCCCGAGTGACTGTTGTGAGAGCCTCCCGGTTCAGGTAGGGTCGCAACTGGCGTACCAGGCGAACCTGGGCAAATGCCCCCCTGGTCACAGCCGTCAGATGGTAGTCGAAAGTCAGCTGTGGATCCAGGAGGACTCCCAAGTTGCGAACCCTCTCTGAGGGGTATAAAATTTGACCCCCCCAGCCTGAGCGATGGAACACTGGTCGAATTTTTGGGAGGGAAACACAACAGCCACTCGGTCTTCTCCGGGTTGAGTACAAGCTTGTTAGCCCTCATCCAGTCCCTAACGGCTTCAAGACCCCGGTTCACCACGTCCACCGCTTCATTGAGTTGGCACGGGGCGGACAGATACAACTGAGTATCGTCCGCGTATTGATGGTATCTTAACCCGTGCCTCCGAATGATCTCGCCCAGCGGTTTCATGTAGATGTTAAATAGTAGGGGGGATAAGACCGAACCCTGCGGCACCCCGCATGTTAGGGGCCTAGGGGTCGATCTCTGCCCCCCAACTAACACCGACTGCGACCTGTCCGAGAGGTAGGAGGAGAACCACTGCAAAACAGTGCCTCCCACCCCCACCTCTCGCAGTCGTCGCAGAAGGATACCATGGTCGATGGTACCGAAAGCCGCTGAGAGGTCAAGGAGAACCAGGATGGAGGCGTGGCCTCCATCTCTGGCTCTCCAGAGATCATCGGTCAATGTGACCAAAGCGGTTTCTGTGCTGTAACCAGGTCTGAAGCCCGACTGGAAGGGGTCAAGATAGCTGGCTTCCTCCAAGGACCGTTGAAGCTGGAAGGCCACCACCTTCTCAACAACCTTCCCCACAAAGGGGAGGTTGGAGACTGGACGATAGTTGTTGAGAACAGCTGGATCCAAAGTTGGCTTCTTCAGGAGGGGTCTCACCACCGCCGCTTTAAGTGCGGCGGGGAAGTGCCCCTCCCGAAGAGAGGCGGTAACAACCGCCTGGATCCAGCCTCATGTCACCTCACTGCTGTTGGCAACCAGCCAGGAGGGACACGGGTCCAGTACACAGGTGGAGGCACTCACAGCTCTCATGGCCTTGTCCACGTCCCCAGGGGCAACATCCTGAAACTCAACCCAGGGGCGATCTACCAATTCATCCTCTTGTGCCTCGGATGGAACTGCAAAGGTGGAGTCCAAATCCGACCGAAACCGAGCAACTTTGTCCGTTAAGAATTGGGCATAATCCTCAGCTCTACCCTGCAAGGGTTCCCCCGTATCCCTCCTATTCAGGAGGGAACGGGTTATCCTAAACAGGGCGGCTGGGCGAGACTCAGCGGACGCAACCAAGGTGGCAATGTGAGATCTTTTTGCTGCCCTAAGTGCCCTGATGTACTCCTTGGTGCAAGTTGTTAAAAGTGCTCGGTTCGTTTCGGACTTATCGGACCTCCACAGGTGCTCTAGGCGTCTCCTCCGGCACTTCTTCTCCCAGAGCTCCTCAGTGAACCAAGGAGGCCTCCGGGATCCGCCGACCCGGAGGGGCCGTAGTGGCGCAATCCGGTCAAGGGACTCCGATGCTGCCGAGTGCCAGGCAGCAACCAGAGTCTCTGCCGAACTGTGGGCGAGAGTATCAGGAATAACCCCAAGCTCCGTCTGGAACCTCAGAGGGTCCATCAGTTGCCTGGGGCGGAACCACCTGGTCGGTTCCTCCTCCCTACAGTGGGGGTTTGGCCTCCGGAAGTCAAGCCTCAGTAGGCAGTGGTCTGACCACGACAGGGGTATGATCTCATTACCCCTCAGACCAAGATCACAAGTCCACTGCTCCGAGAGAAATACGAGGTCGAGCATGTGACCTGCTGAATGGGTTGGGCCCCGAATTACCTGGGTCAAGCCCATGGCTGTCATGGAAGCCATGAACTCCTGCGCCCCATCAGAGTGTTCACCGAGCGACGGCAAATTGAAATCCCCCAGGACCATAAGCCTGGGGAACTCAATTGCTAGCTCAGCTACTGACTCGAGGAGTGAGGGGAGGGCTGCTGCAACGCTGTTGGGAGGCAGGTACGTTAGCAGCAGACCCACTTGACCCTTGAGGTCCAATTTCACCAGCAGGGACTCACACCCGACAAGCTCCGGAGCAGGGATCCTACGAGGTGCTAAAGACTCCCGGATAACGATAGCCACACCGCCACCCCTTCCCTGGGCTCTCGGCTGATGAAGCACCTGAAATCCGTCTGGGCACATCTCTACGAGAGGGACTCCTCCCTCTGTGCCCAGCCAGGTTTCAGTAATACATGCCAGATCTACCCTCTCGTCTAAAATTAAGTCCTGGACGAGGGGAGCCTTGTGAACAACAGATCTGGCATTTAGCGACAACAGCCTGAGACCAGGGTCCTGATTACTCGCGCCATCTGGCCTCGGAGTGGAACTCATAGGGCCGGAAGGAGGGATCTCTGTGACGTAGCGAACCCTCCTTCCCCGGTAATGGCCAGCCCTAAAGTCCCCGCCATATCTGCCCCTCCCCGTTACGACCGTAATGCTCCGACCCTCTCCCGTGTCCCTGGTCCCCCCAGCCACCCCGATGACCCCCGCATTCCCCGGCAGGTCCTCCGAAGCACACATACTCATTCACTCACCCAAGCAGTCTCCACACGATAATTAAAACACAAAATACAGCAGATAAGTCAATAAAAGTGGAACCATTCGCTCAATCACATGCGTATCCCATGCATATCCCATACAAAGGAAGAAAAAAGAAAAAAGAAAAAGAAGGAAAAGAAAAGAAGGAAATTGCGCAGTTACTTAAAAGGTGCAAATTCTGGGAAAGTCTTGAGCTTTCTTCTCTTTGACATCTGAGGTTCTCAGGCTTAGGGCAACTGGGGCCAGTGTTTGTACTGACAACAATGTACTTGGCTCCAAAAGGAATACAGGATTAAAATGCAATTGTCAAGAACTGGTAGCCTTGCTACATAAGCTCAGGAATTACAAATAGACATTAAGACACACTTTTAATTGATGGCGTTGCTTAAGGAAGATATCAACAAAGCCGCCTTGGATGAGGTTTAGACAGGTATGAGAATCTTTCAGGAACATAAGTTTTATGACAAATAGTCTAAGGCCATGATGACGAACCTATGGCATGCATGCCCGATGTGACACATGGAACCATGTCCCCTGGCATGTGTGGCATTGCCCGTTCCTCTTCCGGGTTTCTGGCACACATGTTCATGCAACGATCAGCTGGCCTTTGTGCATGTGGCACTGTTGGAAACTGGAAAAGATCGTGTTATGTTTTCTGCCGTGAGCATGTGCACCGGCCAGCTGATTGTCACATACGCATGCATGCCAATAACTGGAAGACTATCTGGAAACTGGAAGCTCATTTGGGCAGCTCCTCTTCATCCCAGATGAGCGTGTGCACACACTGCCGAAAAGATTCGCCATAACTGGTCTAAGAGTTTGCTGGAAGGGCAGTGAACAAGAGGCCCTCCAAAGTGAGCATCCAAAACACTATGAATGCTCATTCTTTCTCAGCTTTTCCTCTTATCTGTCTTTGTCTCTTCTTTTAAAGGTGACGGTGATTTCCCCCCCCCCCCTCTTCTAATTAGACAATATTATGATGTTCCAGTTTGTTAACCTTTGTGCACAAATCTTTTTAATTACAGCAGATGTTGGATGTATGGTCTTTATTTAGCAACGGCAATTAAACAATTCAATAGCTAACTGAAAGAAGCAGAAAAAAAGGAGGGAAGAAAGGAAACTTTGTTCTTTCTTGAAAAGGTGGCTACATTCCCAGATTCATTCACTCTATGTTCCAGACCAAGGGAAGGATGGGGAATTTAAGCAGGTTTCAATGATGCTATAGAGCACTGCACACCAGAACAACTAGAGACAAGAACAGTCCCCCACCCTCGATACCAGCATCACTCTGCTAAACAAATAATTCCCTCAACACTGTCAAACTATTTACTAAGTCTGCATTACTATTACTATCAATCTTCTCATCATTCCTATCACCCAACTCCACCCACTTATGACTATATGAGTGTAACTTTGTTGTTTGTATCTTCACAGTATATATTGATTGTTTCCTAGTATAATTTGTGTCATGCCTGCAAGCCATCTTTTCTTTTGGATTTCAGGCCTGCAACACTTTCTTCTGTCTATTTTCTATTATGGGAAAATGGGAGGGAAGATTATACAGAGTTGGGTGACATGTAGCCATAATAACATTCTTCTTACAAACTCAAGGTCGTCTGTGTCTCTGCACCTGGCCGGACCTGGATGGGAGCAATCTGTCTTCATGGTAGTGGGAGATTGGACCATGTGATAAACTTGTGGCTGTTGGGACAGCATCTTGAACTTTCAATTGTGTGGGAAGCCTGGGAAGTTTTCATATTCAGGTTTTCCCAGATGTGCCAACATGGCTTTTAATAAATTGGAACTTTGAGGAATCCTTTGCCTCGGACTCGTATTTAATTTAGGATGCTTTTTGGAACCCTGATGTTTTGATTGCTTATTTGTACCTATGACTATCATTAAGTGTTGTACCTTCTGATTTGTGATGAATGTATCTTTTCTTTTATGTACACTGAGAGCATATGCACCAAAGACAAATTCCTTGTGTGTCCAATCACACTTGGCCAATAAAGAATTCTATTCTATTCTAAAACTCCATCTCCCCACCAGCATGACTGAAGAAATGAAAAGGGCATTTTTTTGTAGATTGAGGAGGCATTTTTCTGGAGGATCATGTAGAGAGGTCTTTTGTGGAATTCATAAAAGCTGGATTTGATGGGAGATTATAAAAGGCTTAACCTGGTTTCTGAATTAACTTATTTTGTGAGCTTGCACAATACACTGAACTATAAACTAGTCCAATGAGCTGGATTGTCATAATACTTTGAGCCATTATTCAGGTGCTAAGTCTTTAATTGACTTAGCTAAGCTCTTGGGTGAACATAGTGGTGCACCCATTATTTCAAGCAATTTCTTCTAGTGCATTGTCTTTACCAATCAATTTATTTGCAGATGACTTTTTGCCTAGAAAATACAGGTTCATGTTATTACTCAATCTTATGAATGCTGTTTCTCCAGGGCTGGAGTGAACACTTAATTTTTACAAGGGGGGAGGGGTCACATGAGAAACTGGGACTGTTGTGAACAGGGACAGTTAAATGGCTGGGTGAGGCCTGCAGACCATAAAATGCTCAGATCTGCTACAGTGCATACTAGATTAGAGATTAACGTTGCCCGTTGCCAAGTGCACAAATTGTGATCATGGAACTGCAAAGGATGTTACCACAGTTGCAATTCTGAGAACCAGTCCTAAATCCCCCTTGTTCAGTGCCATTGTAACATTGGACAGTCTATGAACAAGAGGACGTTAAATGAGTACTTGCATATCCCAAATGTTAGAAGTCTGTTCTGAAGCATGTGAGCTGCGGTGGCTGAGCTGTGGTGGCGCAGTAGTCAGAATGTGTACTCTGCAGGCTATTTCTGCTGACTGCCGACTGCCTGCAATTTGGCAGTTCGAATCTCACTGGCTCAAGATTGACTCAGCTTTCCTTTTTTCCGATTGGTAAAATGAAGACCCAGATTGTTGCTGACTCTGTAAACTACTTAGAGAGGGCTGCAAAGCACCGTAAAGCAGTATATAACTCTCAGTGCTATTGCTATTGTAAAACACTATTGCGTTTCTGAATCCCTCTCTTTGAAATAACCTCATCCTTGACAGCTGAAAAAAGGCATGTCGCTTTGTCTCCTTTCCATTTCTACCCAGATGTTAGCACATCAGTTATTCTACCCAAGGGATAATATTATCCCCCTGTGAGAAAAATTCTGAAGTTGAGAGCAAATGGAGGAACTGTTATAAGTGCACAGCAATGACACTAAGCTTAATGTCCTTCAGCAGATCAGGTACAGCCTTAACAGCTGCATTTCCACAGTGTAATAGGTTTCATCTGTATTAACCTTGATTAGGGATTGGGTGACTAAGCAGGTGACATGAACCCTATTTGCTAAGTCAGATCACTTTTCAGCGTAAACAGTACCAATAGATTAATTCAATAATCATTTTAAGGGCATTGGGTAAAAAAAGATGTTCTACGACAATGGTAGGTTGAAATGACCTTGAAAGACAACTCCTCGCACTGCAGGAGCAGTTGACCTTGACTTTCTGAGAAAGAATGTTATTATGGCTACATATCATCCACACTCTCTATAATCCCCTCTCCAATTTTCCCACAGCAGAAAATGTGACAGGCCTGAAGCCCAAAAGGTAAAAAATGGCTTCCAGATCTGACAGCGACTGGACTTTCTCATTTTTCTTTGAAGACGTTTTGCTTCTCATCCAAGAAACTTCTTCAGCTCTGAGCGCAAATAGTTCCTGTAGTCTGTAATTTTTCTGGAAATTCGTTCATACTCCCGTACCATTCGGAGAGTGTTTATTCCAAAATGTATTGCTAAATGTCTATGGAGATTCTCAGTCACCCAGGTCATGGTTATCCCAAAGGTGCTTTTTCAAGCGGCTTTCTTTTTGTTTTGTTTTCCTGGGGTTTTTTTTGGAAGATGTTTTGCTTCTCATCCAAGAAGCTTCTTCAGCTCTGAAATATAAGACAGTCCAGTTGCCTCTTGAAAAAAGTATCTTTGGGATACCCATGACCTGGATGACTGAGAATCTCCATAGACACCTATTATGGATAGTTTTACAGGTAGTCTTGTAGTGGACTCCACCGCAGTAGATCCAGCTGAGACACAGGAGGATCACTTGCCACACCAGTTCTGGGTTGAGTTCCAGGACGTTGCCTCTGGGGATGTGGACAGGGCCATTCGAGCTGTAAGTGCCTCCACTTGTATTCTGGACCCGTGTCCCTCCTGGCTGGTTGCCAACAGCAGGGAGGTGACACATGGCTGGATCCAGGCGGTTGTCACCGCCTCCCTTCGGGAGGGGCACTTCCCCGCCGTACTTAAAACGGCGGTGGTGAGACCCCTCCTGAAGAAACCATCGTTAGATCCAGCCATTTTAAACAACTTTCGTCCTGTCTCCAACCTTCCCTTTATCGGGAAGGTTGTTGAGAAGGTGGTGGCCTTTCAGCTCCAACGGGCCTTGGAGGAAGCTAGCTATCTTGACCCCTTCCAGTCCGGCTTCAGACCTGGTTACAGCACAGAAACCGCTTTGGTCGCATTGACCGATGATCTCTGGAGGGCCAGAGATGGAGGCTATGCGTCCATCCTGGTTCTCCTTGACCTCTCAGCGGCTTTCGATACCATCGACCATGGTATCCTTCTGCGACGACTGCGGGAGGTGGGAGTGGGAGGCACTGTTTTGCGGTGGTTCTCCTCCTACCTCTCGGACAGGTCGCAGTCGGTGTTGGTCGGGGGGCAGAGATCGTCCCTGAGGCCCCTAACGTGTGGGGTGCCACAGGGTTCGGTCTTCTCCCCCCTACTATTTAACATATACATGAAACCGCTGGGCGAGATCATTCGGAGGCACGGGATAAAATACCACCAATATGCGGACGATACGCAATTGTATCTGTCCGCCCCGTGCCAACTCAATGAAGCGGTGGACGTGATGAACCGGGGTCTGGAGGCCGTTAAGAACTGGATGAGTGCTAACAAACTGGTACTCAACCCGGACAAGACCGAGTGGCTGTTGTGCTTCCCCCCCAATAATTTGGCTAATATACCAACGCTTAGGCTGGGGGGTCAAATTTTATACCCCTCAGATAGGGTCCGCAACTTAGGAGTCCTCCTGGACCCACAGCTGACTTTTGATCACCAGCTGTCAGCTGTGACCAGGGGGGCATTTGCCCAGGTTCGCCTGGTCCGCCAGTTGCGGCCCTACCTAGACCGGGGGGCTCTCACAACAGTCACTCGAGCCCTTGTGATCTCTAGACTGGAATACTGCAATGGGCTCTACATGGGGTTGCCCTTGAAGTGCATCCGGCGACTGCAGCTAGTCCAGAATGCAGCCGCGCGAGTGATAGTGGGCGCACCGCGGTTCGCCCACGTTACACCTGTCCTCCGCGAGCTGCACTGGCTACCTGTTGGTCTCCGGGTGCGCTTCAGGGTACTGATGACCACCTTTAAAGCACTCCATGGTAGTGGATCTGAGTACTTGAGAGACCGCCTTCTGCCGATTACTTCCCTAAATCGACCAATTAGATCGCACAGACTGGGCCTCCTCCGAATCCCATCTGCCAGTCAATGCCGACTGGCGACCACACGGAGGAGAGCCTTTTCTGTTGCTGCTCCGACCCTGTGGAACGAGCTCCCCATGGAGATCCGTACCCTCACCACTATCCAGACCTTCCGCGCAGCCCTCAAGATCTGGCTCTCCCAGCAGGCCTGGGGATAGGCTTCCAATTCACCCGCCCGAGTGTTTGATTGTCGAATGAAAGTTGTGTTTTACTATCTTTTCTTTGTTCACATATTGTTTTGTTTTTGACCTTGCACCCCCCCCCCTGTGGTTGTAAGCCGCCCTGAGTCCCCTCAGGGAAAAGGGCGGCATATAAATCCCAATAAACCTATAAACCTATAAACCTAAACCTAAACCTAGTCTTAAAATTACAACTACCAGTAGAATTGAGCCTGGCAATTACAATCCAAAGTCATGATGGTCATAAAGTGAGTTACTACATGAATGGATCCAATTTTACAACATTTTTTCATGGCAGTTAAGTAAATGTGGTGGTTGTTGAGTGAACCCATTGTTTGCTACGGGCCAAATTTTACCAGAAATCGGAAGTAAATGCCACTTTCTGACAAAACCATTATAAATCGTGATCACATAATTGTGGGCCACTGCAAATGGCCAGAAATGTTACCTAAAATCTGCCCCATGACTGCAAGGTGGAGGCGGAGGCACCATCATGACTTCAAAATTGGCTCGTAAGTTAACTTTCAGGAGGTTTGTCATAATTTCAAACATTGAGGACTACCCGTATTTATTACAAACTTGGTTTTTACCGATATCCTATGAATATTGTAAAGCTGCCAGGCCTCCTTCCTCCTTCTGAAGGAGGATATACTGGCTGACGTGATTGGGCTTAATGTGTTTTGCTTGATTAGTGTGTTGTGTGAACACAGCTGATTGTGGTTTGTTCTGTGAATAACCACAATTAATTCATGTCTCCGCAAGAAGTAGGAACCCAGGGAAAGAAAAAGAGGAAAGGAGACAAGAAATCTACCCCATAAACAAACTCTTTATCTAAGAACAAGAATTATAGCTCTTTTAATGGAGACCTATATATTATTCCAGGGATGTGGTGGCTCAGTGGCTAAGACATTGAGCTTCTTGATCAGAAGGTCGGCGGTTCAGCAGTTCGAATCCCTAGTGCCGCATAATGGAGTGAGCTCCCGTTACTTGTCCCAGTTTCTGCCAACCTAGCAGTTCGAAAGCATGTAAAAATGCAAATAGAAAAATAGGGACCACCTTTGATGGGAAGGTAACAGAGTTCCATGCACCTTCAGCATTTAGTCATGCAGGCTGCATGACCACAGAGACGTCTTCGGACAGCGCTGGCTCTTAGGCTTTGAAACAGAGATGAGCATCACCCCCTAGAGTCAGGAATGACTAGCACACATGTGTGAGGGCAACCTTTACCTTTTTATATATTAATCCAGGGGTGTCAAACTCAAGTCCTGGGGGCTGGATCCATACTTAGATCTGGACTGCAATGCTGCCCTGGAAACAGTGAAGGACTGGCCTGTGATGCTTCTGCCAGTGAAAATGGGCTCCCGAGCTCCGTTTTCAGCTGCCGCAGACTCCTGCAACCCTATGCCGTGAAAACGGAGTCCTCCCACGCTCCATTTTCACTGACAGAGGGTTGCAGGAAGCCGTGTCAGCCGAAAATGGAGCTGGGGAGCCTGTTTTCGCTGGCAAAACACTCAGGCCATTCCAGGTGTTCCCGACAGAAGTGATGTTGAGCTGGCCATGCCCACCTGGCCACGTCCCATTCCGCTCCCCCTCCAGGTCAAATACAACCCTGATGTCATCCTCAATGAAATCAGGTTTGACACCCCTATATTATTCTGACGGATGCAGAAGTTGACAATGAACAAGTGGATTCAAGGTATCAAGTTTCTAACCGTTTTTCTCAAAGGAAAAAAATAAATCAAACGTTGTCAAGGGAGCCAAAGAAATATTAGTCATGAGATATTTAACTGGGAGGTTCTTAAGGCATCGGGACTATTCCTGCTTCCCAGAGGGTAAAACGGTTCATCCATTTTAGCAGAGACTATGTTGACATTTCAGAGTTGAACTCTCTGATTTTTGTAGCATAAAGCCATGCATTAGATAAAATCTCTTTATATCTTCTGAAGTGGAAGATCATTAGAGCAAAATGCCTCAGGAGAAGCGGCTTTGCCTAAAATGTCCACAGCCAATTTAAAACACTATCTCCCTGAAATACATTACCTTGTTTAGTGGCATTACAGTTTAATTTATGAGCTCTCGTGAGATGCAAAAACTGTTTGTCAGAACAAGGCCGTATCTTTTACTTCTCTTTTTTTCTACTAAGTAAATTTAATCAGGGGAGAGTTCAGGTTATATCCTGCATATCCCCCTTTATTTATTTGTCTATAGAACTTTCTGAAAATGTTCCTATGTTTCTAATAAAAATAGAAAAATCAGGAGTACAGGTAATTGTCAGGTCATCATAACCATTCGTTTAATGATTATTCTGACTTACAATGGCACCGTCAATGTTCCATTTGATGAACCCAACCGAAGCAGGCATGATCGACACGATCCAATCTCTGAATGCAAAACTTAATTGAGTACATCATTTCGGCACTGATGAGGGCAAAACCAGATCTAGCTAATTCCCCACATAATTAAAGTATAGAATTTTCCCACTCCCTATTAATGCAGGCCACATTGTCCAATTGAGTCTCATTGTATTATTGTACTGCTATGAGAAAAAGTCTTTGGGTTTGGCAAACACCTGCAGAAGTGTCCTTGGTTCTCACACTTGTCTTCTTGATTTCTAGAGCCTACATTCCATTTCCCCCGTGCCTCCACCCTGGTTCGTTGGCTAGCGGATAAGTGATAATGGTTGCAACAACAAAAGCACACTTGGAATCTTGACAGGCACTGAAAAAAGTGACTTATGCCAGTTTTCCACACTTACAACCATTGTAGCATCCCCATGGTCACGTGATCAAATTTCAGATGCTCGGCAATTGGTTCATATTTATGATGGTCATAGTGTCCTGGGGGTCATGTGATCACCTTTGCGACCCTCTGACAAGGAAAGTCAATGAGGAAGCCAGATTCATTTTACAACTGCGTTAGTAAATTAGCAGCTGCAGTGATTCACTTAACAACTATGGCAAGAAAGGCCATAAAATGAGGCAGAACTCACTTGACAACCATCTCACTTAGCAACAGAAATTCTGGGCTCAATCGTGGTCATAATTCGAGGACTAATTGTAGTCTCATGGAATTGTTTCTGACTAGCACATTTATTAAAAGGCTTAAACTTTCATGTGCTGCGTCCCACTTCATCAAATGCAGCTTCAGCTTCTCACTTCATCATGCAAGTATCTGACAAAGATCAGGTATAGAGATTTGCGGCATCAGAGGTCAATGGGCTACAGGTAAATCTTGACTTGTGACTGGTCACTTAGCAACTGTTCAAAGTTTCAACAGACTCCAAAAAAGGGACTTGCCTCCTATATTCAAGGTTCTGATGTCCAGCCCCCCTTCCCCATGACCATGGGAGAAGGGCAGGGGTGAAATGCTACTGGTTTGGACTGGTTCACCTGAACGAGTAGTAAAAAAAATGCTACCGGTTTGGGTGAACTGGTATTTCCGATGATCAGCTAGGTGACGATCAGCTGTGATGCTCATTTTAGATTAGCTTGAATCATTGGATTTCCTGCTTTCTAGCTAATCTAAATCATGTGGCACAGTGGATCCTTCCCCCTCACTGTTCTCCTTACCTTTGCAGAGTTGGAAGGATTCAAAATGTTCCTTATTTAGCACTATGCGGGTACGTGTTAGGCGTGTGCTTGGTAGCAGACTCACCGAACTGGTAGCAGACTTCAGAGGATTTCACTGCTGGAGAAGGGGGAGGAAGAGGAAGAGGAGGAAGAGAAAGAGGAGGAGGAGGAAGAAGAAGTGGAGGAGGAAGAGGAGGAGGGAGAGGAAGTGGAGGAGGAAAAGGAGGAGGAAGAGGAGAAGGAGGAGGAAGAAGAAGAAGAAGAAGAAGAAGAAGGTTTCCCCTCCCCTTTCTCTTTTCTGTATCCTTCCTCCTGCGTAAATGCTTCCAGAAAGAGTGAAATCGTAGCAGAGATGGTTTGTAATCACAATCGATAGAGTAAATGGAACAATCAAACTGGGAGGAGAAAAAAAAAACACATGGCAGTTAAGATAAAAGTCTAACTTTCCAGCAATGGGCTTATTAGACAGACAGCAAGCGAGAATGCTTTTTTTCTCCCTTTCCCTGTTGCATCCACTTCCTTTAAAAAAAAAAACAACCCATTGATTTGTGCCTGGTACAGAGTTGTCATAGTTTCATGAATAAAGGTTGCGTGGCTCATAGAATCAAAGGCTTCTCCTCCCACCCCACAATCAATTTTTTAAAAAAAAAGATTCAGAGAAATCACGAGAGCTCACCATGAGAGCTGCCGTCCGTTTATTTTTAGGCTGTGGAAATGGAGGACAGGTCTCCTTGAATTCTGCAGTGGGATAAGCGACATTCCCGAATCCTCCCCTGTTTTGCTCATCCAACTCTAGAACAATTTGGAGGTACGCTGCTTTTGAATCGGGAGGTTCCCCCTTAGAATTCCTGGAAATTGTGTTCTGAGAGCTCCCCTTGTCTTTGTCTCTTTTGCTTTTACCCTTCTTTTTATTCCCCGACATCAGAAGGAGTCTGGTAGGACCTTTTATGATGAACACATTTTAAAAGGCACAAGCTTTTGTCAGCTGTGGCCTACTTCTTCAGATGCCTGGCAGCAGATCAGAAGCAAGGAAATAACAAAGGCTTTCACACAGACCATCCTGGTTCAAAAGGTGTCTACATATTTAATGTCCCAAGTATTTTGATCCTTGAACTGCTTTTTTGATTTGCCTGCCAACATAGTGTTAGAAGATATGCCCATCTGGGTTCACTTCCAAGTGGGGAGAAAGACACTGGAAACATGGAGGCTGCTTGAAAGGATGGTTTAATGATGAACCGCCAGGCAGGTGTGATTCTGGGTAGCTGACCACATGGAGTGTAGAGTGAGTGTTATTTATACCCTCTCTTGGGCTTTGAACTTGAGCTTCCTGTTCCTGTGGCAAGGGAATGTATCCTATTGGTGGCAGGCTCCCATGTTGAGTCATGGTTGTCTGAATCAAGTTTGGCTGAACCTTGCTGGGTGATGTAATGAAGGGGCTTGGTTCAGGGGTGGGATTGAAAATTTTTAGCAAACTGTTCAGTGCCTGGTTGCTGGGTGGGCGTGGCCATGGGAGGGCATGGCCTACTTGGTCTACTCAAGGTGGGAGGGTATTTTCACCCTCCCCTTGCTCTGGAGGCTTTCCCTGAGTCTCTGGAAGGGCGAAAACAGCCTCTCCAGGCTCTGGAGACCCTCCAGAAGCTAGAAACAGGCCTGTTTCTGGACTTCAGGAACTTCCAGTAGGCCCATTTTTCACCCTCCCCAGGCTGCGGAGGCTTTCTCCGAGCCTCCAAGAGGGCAAAAAAAGCATCCCCCAAGCTCCGGAGACCCTCCAGAGGCTGGAAACGGGCCTATTTCCAGATGTCAGGAACTTCTGGTAGGCCCATTTTTCGCCCTCCCAGAGCCTCCACGCAGGCCCTGTACTTACCTGGCATGATGAATGGGCTGCATGGAGACTCCTGGGAGGGGAGGGAAGGAGTAGGCGGGCGGGGCCAGCTAGTCCTTGCAACAATTAGTTTGGCAAACCAGATGCAAAATTAGCATCTGGTTCATCTGAACCAGTGCAAACTGGTTGAATCCCACTCCTGGCTTGGTTGGGCCATGTGGGGACCTCTGCTGGTAGATAATCCTATTAGGTCCTGGTGGGTCATGTTTCAATCCCATCACCCTGGAGCTGGAGGTCTTTTGTTTTGTAGATAGGCTGGCCCAGCCCTTCTCAATGGGCACCAAATATCAGCTGGGGGCAGGGAGCTGGGGCTGAATTCCCGTCTCCAAGGGCACGTTTCTCAATTTCTCATCCAGGGAAATATAATATTAATGGTTTTAATATTTCCTAAAATATTTCATTCTTCTAGGAGGGGTGGACTTCTTCAATAAGAAGTCCACATTAGACACATTCATATTAAAATGGAAACTAAGGTAATTTCTATTTCTCTCTTGGAAGACCTTTATTGTCTAGCAAAGTTTCATCCAACAGTGAAGTTCTCCAGATCTTCTCCTGCCTTGGAAGACCAAAGACTTTACTAGGCAAGGCTGATCAAGCCAATGGAAACAGTTGTTCCAAAATGTGGATCTAATCTTCGGTCACTGAAGGCTGCTGATCCAAGATGGGCAACCTGTGACACACCAGATGTTGCAGGCTTCAATTCTAGCCATTGGTGGGAGATGCTGGGAGGTGTAGAACTGCAACCTTGGAAGTTCTTCAGATTCGTCACCCTTGTAATACAGGAGAATCCACTGTTTTTTAAAAATCATTTCTCAGCGTAACTCATTAAATGAAAAAGCCAGGCCTGCTGTATTGCTCTGACTTCAGCTATCTATCACCCTTGTTTTTCATTGGATGAATGTTTTGGCAATATTTTTCGATTCAGAAAGTGATTGTGTAACTGCTTGATCAAGCAGCTGCCAAACCAACAATGTAGATGGCAATGTAGTAAAATTCCTCCCTTTCCTTCCCTTCCTTGTTTCTGCCAACATTTACGTTGACTCAGATTTCTGCCTTGCTAGCAAGCTAAAAAGGAAGGAAGGAAGGGAGGGAGGGAGGGAGGGAGGGAGGGAGGGAAGGAAGAGAAGGAAGAGAAGGAGGTGTTGGAAGAAATGTCCTTCTGGGTTCAGTTCCAAGTGTGGAGAAAGAAACTGGAAACATGGTGGCTGTTTGGAAAGATGGTTTTAATGGTGGACAGGATAACCTGGCTTGAGATGCTGGTAAAAAAGGGAAGAGATGCTGAGAGTGCCCTGGTTTTATGCCCCCTCTGGGCCCCACCCCAGAGCTTCCTGTTCCTGTGCAAGAAATGCATTCTGATTGGTGGTCAGACTCCCAGGTGGCGGGGGTCTTAGATAACTGTGTAGGCTGTCTGTCTTTTGAGTCCCAAGCTTGGCTGAACTGTTGCTGGGTGGTGATGTAATGAAAGGGCTTTGGGATTCCTATTATGGCTCTACCTGAAGTAGGTAGATCTTTGTTATGTAGAATAGATTGGCTCAGGCCTTAATGGGCCATTGACAAAGGGGGAGGGGGGGCAGGGAGCTGCAGGGAGCTGCTTTATCTTTAAAATATGTTTGTCCTTTTCTCTTCCAGGGAAATATAATATTCTGCCTTTTTAATATTTCCCAAAATATTTCATTTTTCTAGGAGAGGGGTGCTTGCTAACCTCCTGCAGAGGCGAAGGAGAAGGGAGCCAGGATTGTTCATCACATTTTTTCCTAAACTTGATCTTAATTTATTTTCTGTCGGAAGAAACTGACCTCCTAGATAACAAGTTTCACTTTGTCACCCAATCAATGCAAATATCTGTTCTATGCTGTTATTCAAAGGATCTTGTTGCACTCATCTGCCACATAATTAGAGATACAAGGTCTGTCAGAAACATGTTTTTAAAATGCCAATCCTAATTTTGCAGTACAAATGTGGTTGAACCCACAGGATTTCAGAGGCAGACATAGGGGAGCCCCTAATAAGAGCCAGAAGGAGGGAGACAGTTGATGAGAACATCATCACTCAGGTTATGTACAGTGAGACTCAAATATGCAAGGTCCATTTGGGTAATAACATCACTGCAAATTGTTTTGCCATCAAGGCTATTCCATACTTTGAAGAAGACAGCAGTCAAGATCTGATATCTCAGTTCTGCATTGTGTTCGATTCAGGTCAATTCTCTCCTGTCCTCTTCTATTTCTAACAAGGCATTGTTTCTATGCCATTGATGAAGACATTTCCCTCTCTGTGTCCATTTTTAAATTTAAAATAATAGGCAAACCAAACAAAAAGGGAAGGGAAAGGAAAGGAAGAGAAGGAGAGGGAGGGGAAGGGAAGGGAAGGGAAGGGAAGGGAGGGAAGGCAAGGGAAGGGAAGGAAAGGAAAGGAAAGGAAGGGAAGGGAGGGCAGGGGAGGGGAAGGGGAGGGAGAGAAAGGAAGGGAAGAGAAAGGAAAGGAAATATTTTTTTGAGATTTGAGAAGTTTATTTATATGCCGCCCTTTTCCCTGGGGGGACTCAGGGCGGCTTACAACTCGAAAAGGGGGGGGGGAAATGGAAAGGAAGGAAAAGAAAGGAAAGGAAAGGAAAGGAAGGGAAAAGAAAGGAAAGGAAGGGAAAGGGAAAGGGAAGGGTAAAAATAATCTGAAAAGTCTATATGCAGACCTTCTGATATCTGAAAAAAAAATACTGAGTGGCTTATTCTTATTCTGGTTTCAGCCAAAATGTGGCATTGCTCATCATGAACCTTTTGAATCTAAGTCCCAAACTGTAAATCAGTGATAAGAGATTTGTCCCATTTCCAAGTTAAACCATTTCAGTGGCTTTCATTATTATCCAGAAGGATCATTCATCACAAGTCAAAACAAAGCACCAAAGTGCCTCAATCAGCTAGCAGAAATGTACAGTTTGAGGCCCTGAAGGTCTCTGGTGACTCCAAAAAAGTTTCGAAATGGGTCTCAGAGGCTTCTGTAACATTTGTCACTCCATTGTTGTTCTTAATGTCTTAGAAGGAGGGGAAAATTAAATAGATGGGATGTACTAATTGTACCTTTACGGGATCAAATTAAATTTAAATTGGGATTCAATTAGATTGATTTTTTTTTCATTTATTTTTGTCTTGTCTCTGCCTACTTTTTTGAGGGTGTCTTCCGACAGAAAAGACATTGGTTAAAAAAAAAAGTCAAGATGGAAGCCAAGACCTTGACATTAAAATCAAGGCACATAGGAACATAAAATTTTTACAGTATCAGAATATTGAAAGAAAGGTCTTGGCCACAGGTTTTGCTCTTTGGGGGGTAGTGTGGAGTGTGATGTCAATCTCATATGAGGCTTCACTCAGGGGTGGGCTGCTACAGGTTTGCAAGAACCCATTGCACAGTTGATGCCAATAAAGTAGTGGTGGTTGCAGGCGGTATGCCCCAGTACGGGGGTACTTGATCCTGCCCGGAGCACTGGGTACCATTCTGGTGCTCTGAAGGGCCCGCCCGCCCGCCCATGCTCCTTACCTGTGCTTTAAGCTTTTGGCGCGTACGGTGCCTGTGCGATGCTCTGCGATGGAGCATCATGGAGGCTTGCAGAAGCATCATTTGACGCTACCACGCATGTTCGTGCATGCCACGCGTGTACATGTGAGTGACTCCAGGGCTGTTCCAACCGGTACGGAATCCAGAACCCACCACTGCAATAAAGGGACTCATACCAGTTCTGGGGCTGTGTTGCTTTGTGTCACACCCTGGATCATCACAGTCTACGTTAATATCAGCTTCTGAGATTCTGGAAAGATAGATAGGGAAAAAGCTGCTCTGAAAATACCTCAACATTTTGCAGCCGTTGCTTACTCAGAGCTCATGGTGGGGTGCCAACAGCTAACCTGCAGGCAGGAACACATCAGAAAGAAGGTCTTTTTATGTTGGGTTGTGGTAATGATGCGACATCACCTCCATATCATCAATCCCACTCTGGGCAGAGGTAATATTGGCTGAAGTTAGGAATCTCATCCTCAAGACTAATTTCAGGCCTGCAGCCATCTTTTCTTTTGGATCTTTGGCCTGCCACACTTTCTATTATTCTACTATGCCTTTTCTATAGTGGGAAAATGGGAGGGAGGATTGTACGGAGTTAGATGCTATGTAGCCAAAGCAAAATTCTTTCTAGAAAGCCAAGGTCATCCTTTGTCTTTGCACCTCTGCACCTGACCGGAAATGGATAGGTGGAAGCTGCCAGCATGGGAGTGGAAGATTGGACCATGTGATAGACTTGTGGGTGTGGTACAGAAAAGGTTCTAAAATTTTTTGAAACCCACCAGTGGTGTTGGGGGAAAGATCTTGAACTTTCAACTGGGTGGGGAAAACTGGGAAGCCTTCAGATTCAGGTTTTCCCAGATGTGCCAACATGGCTCCCTTAATAAATTGGAACATTGAGGAATGCTTTGCCTCGGACTCTGATTTAATTTTGGATGCTATTTGGAACCCTGACAACTTAGTCTTGAAGACTCTCAACATCATAACAGAGCTCATCAAAACAAAGGCAGTAGGAGTATTCAGCTGACCCAAAAGCAGATTGGGCCTGCTTGGGTTACTTAAGAGTAATCTGCTGAAGGAAGTTTGACATGAATTGTTTAAGAGCATCTGTGTTGGTTTTGAAGAAGAAAAAAACCCTGATACATTTGTGCCTTAGAACTTCTAGATGTTAAGACATTTCTTCCAGATTTGACTTGGTTTGTCTTTGGACTTCCTTCCTTCCTTCCTTCCTTCCCTCCCTCCCTCCTCCCTCCCTCCCTCCCTCCCTCCCTCCTTCCTCCCTCCCTCCCTCCCTCCCTCCCTTCCTTCCTTCCTTCCTTCCTTCCTTCCTTCTCTTTTTCTCTCTTTTCCTTTAGGCAGCTGCCCTCCCAGTGAATCTGCTTCTGTTTGTATGAAACTTGGACTGGATTTACAAGCTAAGCATGACAGATTTATAACAGCCTGAAATCTGATAAGCACTGCGTTTTTTGAAGCCAGGGCTCCCGACCAAAGTGAAAATTTGTCTTTCAACCAGTTCACCTGGCCAGACGTTTATTTGCAGGCAGCATAAATACATTGTACTGAGAGATGGGGTGGAAAGAGGAACATTTAAAATTCTTTTCTGGGTATGAAGAAAGGTTTCAAGCTAAGTGATAGCTAATTAGTTGGGAAGAGGGTGAATTCTACTATCATCCAGGGAATTCTTCCTATCTTTTAGATCAAACCTGTCAAACTGGCCAGTTTGTGTCATGTGTAGGCTATGCCCACCGTGGCTCTGCAAAGGCAAAAAATACCACAATACGTCATGATACGTCACGTGGCGTGATTGAGTTTGACACCCGTGTTTTAGATATGTAACTCTGCCTTTCTTTTCAATGGGAATGCTTCATTCTTTTTAAAGACAAGGTGAGAAATTGGGAAATCAGTGAAGTAAAGAGTTGTATTTACTTTCTCCATAAGCCATTCTGTCCATTCTGATGAAGTGTTATTCCCCAAAGCTGTGGGTTTTTAAAAATAAAATTAGAGCTACAGAGAGTAAAGTTAGAATAGAGTAGACTGGAATAGGGTAGGGTAGGGTAGGGTAGGGTAGGATAGGACAGGATAGGTTAGAATAGAATAGAATAGAATGGCCAAGAGTGATAAGTCATAGATCATAAATCATAAGATATAATCATAATCATAGGTATAAACAACAAGTATTAAATCATAAGATACCAATAGGAGAAGGCAGTAGGAATGATGAGAAGGTGAGAAAGATGAGACAATGACAAGGATAATAGCAATGCAACTAATATATTTACATGGGCAAATATATTTAGGCATAAGACAGTGCTATGGGAATTAGGTGTTTAGCTGATTGATGGCATAGAGAAAAACTATCTTTGTATCTAGTTGTTTTGGCATGCAATGTTCTGTAGCGTAGTCTTAGATTTACAAACAGAATTGAGACATGGATTTCCATTGCTAAGCAAGGTGGTTGTTACGTGAGTCATGCCCAATTAAGATCTTTTTTGCCTGATTGTTAAGTGAATCGCTGATGTTGTGAATCATGGGGTCACTCAGTAAATCTGGCTTCCTCCACTGACTTTGTGTCATGGTTCCAAGGAACACCCCCAACAAAAGAAGACTCCGAGACTTGAGGTCCCTCAAAGTTCCATTTTATTAAAGATGTTATATTGGCACATCTGGGAAAACCCGACTCTGAAAGTTCCCAGGTTTTCCCCACCCCAATGGAAGTCCAAACCCCTGCCCAGCACCCACATGTCCATCAATCACATGACCCAATCAAGAACCATTCCAACTGGAGATGCCTCTCAGTCACACCGCTCCAGGTGCAGGGAAAGTTGACCTTGACTCTCTGAGAAAGGAATGTTATTTTGACTACCTATCTCACATGCTCCATATAATCCTCCCTCCCATTTCCCCACAGCATTAAGTGTGGCAGGCCTGAAGGCCCAATGCAAAAGATGGCTTCCAGGCCTGACATTCTGCTTGTCAGAAACTGGCTGGGAAGATTGCAAATGGTCCCATGAGCCCGGGATATTGCAATTCATGTTGAGGATGCTGCAATGCTCCTAAATGGGATGCCTGGTCCTAAGTCACTTGTTTCAGCACTGTTGCAATTTTGAACAGCCGCCGAACAAATGGTGGTCAGTCATTGTGCTAGATTACTAATTTTAAGACGAGTTTTTACCTGCAAGAGAAGAGAACCTCTGCGACGGGAAGCCATCCTTCCCAACAGTACTTGCTGCTAGAGATACAATAGAATAACAGAGTTGGAAGGGACCTTGCGGGTCTTCTAGTCCAACCCCTGCCTAGGCAGGAAACCCTATGCCATTTCAGAAAAATGGCTATCCAACATCTTCTTAAAGACTTCCAGTGTTGGGGCATTCACAACTTCTGGAGGCAACTTCTGTTCCACTGATTAACTGTTCTAACTGTCAGGAAATTTCTCCTCAGTTCTAAGTTGCTTCTCTCCTTGATTAATTTCCGCCCATTGTTTTTTGTTCTACCCTCAGGTGCTTTGGAGAATAGTTTGACTCCCTCTTCTTTGTGGCAACCCCTGAGGTATTGGAACACTGCGATCATGTCTCCCCTCGTCCTTCTTCTCATTAAACTAGGCATCCCAGTTCCTGCAACCGTGCTTCATACGTTTTAGTCTCCAGTCCCCTAATCATCTTTGTTGATCTTCTCTGCACTCTTTCTAGAGTCTCCACATCTTTTCTACATCGTAGCGACCAAAACTGAATGCAGATAAGTTCCCCCTTCATCTAATGGGCCAGCCATGCCATGTTCCTTTATAAAGGATGGGAGCTATTATGGAGTAGATCAAGAGCTCATGAATAGCACCCATATGAAAAACTGGTGGAAGTTGTATTCTCTGCAGGGCTTTGTCAATGAGTTCATCTTTTATCCAGGAGCAAAGAAGCTGCAGTAACTGTTCAACGGATGAAGCATAATTCAATCTTCGTGCTTGCTCACTCGTGGGTTTATTTTGAGCTGTGACTGAGTCAGCCATGCTGAAACTGTACCTAGAAATGAAATGGCATGGGGCTGAGCTTTCTACCCCGCCCCCACCCCCTCATTTTTCTCCCTGATGCATTGCCGAAGCCAAAGTGTACTGATTTTAATTCCACTTTTGACCTTAAGCTGAGCTTGATTCACAGCCCAGCTTGTAAATAGAATTATTTACTTGCGCGCGGTACATATAATGCCCGATGCTCTGTCAGGGGTGCCCAGAAGAAAGGACCAATAGTTCCTCATTAGAAAACTAGAATTTGATCTTTTTCTTGAAAAATGAAGCACGAGAGCCATTGTTTTGCGGCTCAGATGTGGGCCCTGTTGGTATCTAATCTGCATTCATCTTAGGCGAACGGACAGCTACGCTGACATTATCTGGGCTCCTGGAAGTGCACTCCACAATGTGAGCCCACCCCCTCAAATAACAAGTCCTTGTCCCCTCCTTTAAAATACTGTGTTTTGAAAATGCAACCCACTTTATACTGTGTTTTGAAAACGCAACTCACCCAATAGCGCTTTGCTCCACTGGTCCATCAGTTTATCCCACTACAGATAGTCCTTGACTACCGTAATAGAGCCCCAAATTTCATTTGCTAAGCAGGGCAGTTCTTAAAGGAGTTGTGCCTCATTTTATTACCTTTTTGCCATGGCTGTTAAGTAAACCACTGCAATTAAGTGAATCATGTGGTTAAGTGAATTTGGCTTCCTCCCTTGACTTGGCTTGTTGGAAAATTTGTAAATGGCAATCACACCATCCCAGCTACAAATATTCTCCTTCATTGGTACCATCAGTGGTGGGATTCAAATAATTTAACAACCGATTCTCTGTCCTAATGATTTCTTCGAACAACCAGTTCACCAAACTGCTCAGAAAGTTAACAACCGGTTCTCCCGAAGTGGTACGAACTGGCTGAATCCCACCACTGGGTACCACATATGGGTGTCCAATGCTTCAGACAACATGCAGATGGGAAAAATTTGCCTGCAGGCCCACTTCCACCAAAGAACAACTTTTCTTCCTGCATGGATCTCTATCACAACATCAGTGGTGGGATTCAAATTTTTTTACTACTAGTTCTCTGGATGTGGCTTGGTGGGCATGGCATGGTTTGGTGGGCGTGGCATGGCATGGCATGGCTTGGCGGGCATGGCAGGGGAAGGATACTGCAAAATCTTCATTCCCTCCCCTCCCCACTAACCTGCTTTCCAGCTCCATTCTCCTGTGCAGGAGGCAGTGAATAGATGGGAGTGGGGCCAGCCAGAGGTGGTATTTGCCAGTTCTCCGAACTACTCAAAATTTCCACTCCCGGTTCTCCATAACCAGTCAGAACCAGCTGAATACCGCCTCTGGACAGCAGCCCAAGAAAGTGGGTGAAAAATGATAATGGTTCATGATCACAGATGCACACCTCAGGACTAGCACTGATGATGTTACCTAGTTTGAGTAATGAAACATCTGCAAGGAAACAAGCAAACTCAGAGAGCACCAAGGACCCCTCAAAAACTAAACACAGCAGTAGGAAGCATGATCAAAGCTCCTCTGTTCTTCAATGCGCGTGCAATGTATACAACACACATGGAAAATCAGTAGGTTTTTGATCACTCCAATGACACCATTTTGATACTTCCAAATAACTTTCAAATCTCTGGCCCAGAATAAGACCACTTTGGAGCAAATGGTAGAGTTGTTTGAAGAAGAACCTCTGTCTGGATTCAATTCAATTCAAACCTTTATTGTCAGAGTACAACATGTGTACAATGAGATTGGCTGAGCCTTCCTTCGTGTAGCCCCCTCCCCAACCAGTGGTGAAATCTAATCCTCCCTCCCCACCGGTTCTGTGGGCATGGCCTGGTGGTGGTGGTGGGTCATGTGACTAGGTCAGCGTGGGCAACTTTCTTTTTCACTTTCAGCTATTTTTTCTTAGTGTTTTAGAGTATTTTTGCCTGAACCAGCAGGGAAAAAAATGCTTTAAAAAGCGGGGGGAAAGCTTCTGAGGATAGCACGGCTCACAGCTGAGCCGCGCAATCCTCGGAAGCTTTTTTTTTTACTACTGGTTCACAGAACGAAGGACAATTGTCCCTATCAGTTCGGCCAAACCGGGAGGATTTCACCCCTGCCCCCAACACAATACAACTCACAGTGAAAGACAAAAAATCCCAAGCCCAGTGAATCCTATTAACAAACACTCAGTCCTCTTGCACCATGTGAACTTATGGCATGTCGCACCAGCCCCACAAGTCAATCGTACTGTGTTGTTGTAGGTTTATTTTTCATTCAGGAATCTGACAGCTCACAGATTCCCACTGTTCTTCAGCCTGTTTGTGGAGGTGCCTAGGCTTCTATATCTCCTTCCAGATGGAATTTACCATATATTGAAAAAAATATTATAACAATAGCACTAAAACTTATATACCGCTTCACAGTGCTTTCCAGCCTTCTCTAAGTGGTTTATAGAGTCAGCATATGGCCCCCAGCAATCTGGGTCCTCATTTTACCCACATCCAATACAATACTATAGCAGAGTTGGAAGGGATCTTGGAGGTCTTCTAGTCCAACCCCCTGCCTAAGCAGGAAACCCTATACTGTTTCAGACAAATGGCTATCCAACATCTTCTTAAAGATTTCCAGTGTTGGGGCATTCACAACTTCTGGAGGCAAGCTATTCCACTGATTAATTGTTCTAACTGTCAGGAAATTTCTCCTCAGTTCTAAGTTGCTTCTCTCCTTGATTAGTTTCCATCCATTGCTTCTTTTTCTACCCTCAGGTGCCTTGGAGAATAGTTTGACTCCTTTGTGGAAACACCTGAGATATTGGAACACTGCTACCATGTCTCCCCTAGTCTTTCTTTTCATTAAACTAGACATACCCAATTCCTGCAACCGTTCCTCATATATTTTAGCCTCTAATTATCTTTGTTGCTCTTCTCTACACTCTCTCTAGAATCTCCACATCTTTTCTACATCATGGCGACCATAACTGAATGCAGTATTCCAAGTGTGGCCTTACCAAGGCATTATAAAGTGGTATTAACACTTCACGTGATCTTGATTTTATCCCTCTGTTTATGCAGCCTAGAACTGTGTTGGCTTTTTTGGCAGCTGCTGCACACTGCTGGCTCCAAAGGATGGAAGGCTGAGTCAACCTTGAACCAGTCAGGATTGAACTCCTGGCAGTGCACAGAGTCAGCCTGCAATACTAATCAACAACTATCCCATAACTTGATTCTGCTGTGTTAGGTCCAACAGTCTTGGCATCCTTTGTCACCGAACAATAACACTTTTTTTAAATTCTTCTAGGCCAGCTCAAAATTCTAGTCAAGGTGGAATCTAAGTTAGGAATCCATTCATGAATGTAATGAAGTATTCACTTGCAGATTTTTTCCCCCAAGCTCTTCTTTTACTGCTTTCTGTAAAGACTTGATTTCTGGAGTGAGTACATGAGCCATATTTCCTTCTTAATGGCAAGTAGAGAGGCATAAACACACAGAATGGATGTGCAGCTCTGTTGGATTGGGTTGCCAATTAGCATTCTAGAGAACATTTTTCCCCTCCATATTTCAAAGTGGCAGGAAGTTCACAGCATTAAGGAAGGTTGGGGAGAGGAGGTGGGAGGTTTGTGGGGAAGGGTGGGAACAGGGTTTCCGCTTTTGGTTGCTCAACACAACTGAAAACACGAATGTCACATTCCGGTGTCCCATGTAAGAAAAGCCAGCAACACAAGTTGGTGTTAGACCATTTATCTGGAAACATGGACTGGCATGAAAAAGGAGCCACAGTTTGTGCTGTTGTGGTTAGCTCACCCATCCCTTATGTTGTGCCCCAACTCCCTAGTGTGTGTCTACACCCCGCCCCTCCCACCAACTGATTGTCATTAATACAGCCTCCACAGTCCGGCCGTGCCCCTAGCTACCCATCCTGGCTTATCCTGCCCTGTCTCCTGGTCCACCTACGCTCTGCCGATCAGCTGTTTTCCCAATCTGCTGAAAAGCTGTTTGTCACTCAGCCAGGTATAGTCAGGGCTCTGTTAGTCCAGCAGCAGCCCTGTGGATGCAGGAGCAATCAGTTAGTTAAAGTCTGGGGCCGCTAGCCAGGTGGCAGTCAGAGAACGACGTAGCGAAGCAATGCGCGTCTCTTAGGTGGCGGCTCCTCCCAGTCAGGATGCCATGGCAGCTTGGCCGGTGCTGCCTGTGCACACGTGCCCACTCCTCTCCCACCCAAATGGCAGCCCCAGCCCATCCAGCAGTCCTTGACAATGAATTATGTGAGAAAATGGTGCGATTCAGAAATAAAAAACAGGTGGCATCCAAATATACACAATGCTTACGAAATACAGATAGTTCTCGAGTTACTACCACAATTAAGCCCACAATTTATGTTGCTGATTGAAACATTTGTTGTGAGTTTTCCCCATTTTACAACCTTTCTTACCACAGTTGTTAAATGAATCACTGCAGTTGTTAAGTCAGTATTACAGTTATGAATTGAGTCTGCCTTCCCCATTGATCTTGGTTGTTGGAAAGTCAAAAGGGATCAAATGATCCTGGGACACTGCAACCATCACAAATATGATCCAGTTGCCAAGTATCTGAATTCTGATCTTGTGACCATGTAGATGGTACAATGGTCGTAAGTGTCAAAAACATTCATAAGTCACTTTTTTGGTGCCGTTGTGACTTTGAACAGTCACTAAATGGAGAAGACTCCTGTGAGTCCCTTGGACAGCAAGGCTATCCAACCAGTCAGTCCTAGAGGAGATCAACCATGACTGCTCTTTAGAAGGCCAGATCCTGAAGATGAAACTCAAATACTTTGGCCACCTAATGAGAAGGAAGGACTCACTGGAGAAGAGCCTAATACTGGGAAAGATGGAGGGCAAAAGAAGAAGGGGATGACAGAGAATGAGGTGGGCTGGATGGAGTCACCGAAGCAATAGGCGTGGGCTTAAATGGTTTCCAGGGGATAGAGGACAGGAAGGCCTGGAGGAATGTTGTCCATGGGGTCACAACAGGTCGGACACTACTTTGCAACTAACAACAAGAACAAATGAACTGTTGTAAGCCAAGGACTACCTGTGTACCTGCTCAGGGTTGAACTGTGGGTCCTTGGTGCTCTCTGAGCTTGGTTGTTGCCTTGCAGATGTTTCATTACCCAACTAGATCTAGTTGAGTAATGAAACATCTGCAGCAAAACAACCAAGCTCAGAAAGCACCAAGGTCTCGGTACCGAATGCTTAACTCATCAGGAATGGCAACTGCATTTATTGTGAGATCAGTTTGTTTTTTCATGTGCAAAGTGCCCTTGTACAAAATGAGACAAGAAGATAAGAATGTAGACAACCTAAAAAAAGAAAGAAAGCCTAACGCCATTCAAAAGGACAGTTTGTCCATTATGTTGTTCTAGAAGAGAAGTTCTAAATATGGACTCTGTCTGTTATGAGAATCGTGGTATGAATGAACAGCTGTAGGTCTGAATTCAAAGGAGATTTCAATTAGCTTATATCAATGGCAGTCAATGTGATGCCTGCAGACACCAAAACATTGACGAATGCTTGCTAACAGGAGTGAATATAAAACAGAAAATATGTTTATTTTATTTTATAAAAATAAAACGCTAAGGAAAGACATTAGATTTTGGAATCTGTACTCAAATATTCGAGGTGGGAGAGGGCTTGGGAGACCTAAAATGATATTTTGGGTTTTAGCTAAAAATAAAATCCACAGGGAATTTACAGAGTGGGTAGATCAAGACTGGGGCTTTGTCTTCTCTAGGTAGTATGTGTTGGCTGGTCCATGATCTTGTCAATGTCTTCCTTTTCCAACCTCCTCTTGGGTGTCATCACCAATGCTTGATGTCTATAGAGATTCTCAGTCATCCAAGTCAGGGTTTTCCTAAAGGTGCATTTTCAAAAGGCAACTGGCCTTTGTGTTTCCTTGAAGATGTTTAGCTTCTCATCCAAGAAGCTTCTTCAGTTCTAAAGAAGCTTCTTGGATGTGAAATAAAATGTCTTCAAAGAAAACTTCCTGGTGAATAAAATTTCATCCCAAACTAGATGAAAAATCAACTAACAGCTTACGGAATTTAACTAATATAAAATAAATGACCAAACAGAAAATAAGAACTTAATTCAAGACATTTATAAATTAATTAAAGGACCAGACAAATTTGGTATATTTGGACATTTGTTAAGATTTTTGAAATCACTTAAAGAAATAGGATATTATGGTAGATGAACCAATTTTGTTGTATTTAAGTACAATGACAATAAAGATTATACATACATACTAGAGCATACTGAAAAAAGAAAATTATCTTATGAATTGAAAGAAGAGCTGAGAAATTTATAAAATGAGAGACAATGGCATGACCCTTAAGGCATTTGAAATCATTTTGAAGAACTAATAAGAGAAAAGAAACTAATAGCTAAACTGACAACAATTTTTATGCCTGAAACAGCCTTTTTTTGAAGACACTATAAAATATAAGAAAGATGTGAAAATGTGGAATAATTTATAGACAGACAGGAAAAAGTGGTGAAACAAACTCTAGTTGATATTAAAACATTGGAAAATAAAGAGGTAGTTTATTAAAAGCAGAGGTGAAAATTAGAATAAAAATACAAATTATAGGCAACAGATGAAAAATGCAAGGACTTATTAATTATTTACAAAAAGAAAGTTCTTAAGAGGCCTTGACGAAATCTTTGGAGCTGAAAAAATATATGAATAGAAATTCAATCCTATAACAGCAACTTGATGAATTAAAGACCAAGATTGTTGGAAGCAAAAAAAAAAAAAAAGGAAATATAAAGTTAACTTGTTTGATCAGGACTAAAATAATGATTTCTATAAAATTCTGGAAATCCTTTATAACCTGTTTGCCACACTTGGGCAGAATTTACTACAGTTTTTGAAACTATGAATGGATTAGAAGGGTGGTTATGGAAAGAGGTAAAGTACTTATTTATTTATTACATTTATATATCATCCATCTCACTGATAGACAAACAAACAAACAAGTAATCTGAAAGAGGGGAAATATTAAATTTGCCTGTACTTTGTTCTAAGGAAGATCAAGAATTATCTCTTTAAATATTCTTTTCTCCTAATTTTTTTCTTTTCTCTTTCTTTTCCTTTTTGCACTTTGTATTTCTTTTTCTATCTAATTTATTTTGTCCCTGGTTTTAGTTCATACTGTCTTTTAGTACTGTTAAACTCTTTAATAAAAAGTATTTTTAAAAGCAAGTTATGTGTGTGGGGGGGATAACGGAGTATGCAATTATGCTTTTATTCTGACTATGTTCAACGAAAATCATTTGCCATTCTAGCTGAATGGCTGTTACTCATTTTAGCACCGATGATGAGAGCCTCAAAAGAAGTCTATTCTTTTGGATGAATGTGTCTCAAGGGGTTGTTTATACCAGCTGGTGCTTTTGTGATTTGTTGTAAGAAAAAGTCAGAAGGAAGAAGGCTCAAGGTATTATTTACTGAACCTTCATATTAAAATAGAGCGAAAGCAGTTATGGTTAAATGCACTCAGCCCATGCTGAGCAAAACTCACCAGGTTTAGTCAAAGAAGAAATAATATCTTCTTCCGATACTCGCTCCTAAACCCTCCATCCTGATTATTATTTGCCTTGCAATGAAAGCAGTATGTGGAATCTTTGCGTCAAATTATTTATACGGTGCATAACCAATTTGTGGAAGACATGGTGATGATTGTTCTGACCCAGGCTTCCCCAAAAGCATAAAGCAGATTCCTGGTCCCGACAAAACCCCTTTTATTAAATGAAATGGGAATGCCTCTCATTCATATTCAGCAAAGGCCTGGTAAACAGTCTTTCAAAGGTGAATTTATGACCACAGACCTTATCTAGCTTGGAAAATTGCCATGTAAATATTTTCCAAACACAGCGCTGTGCAAGGAAAGACTTGTCACAGAGTCTCTCAGATTCACGGACAAATCTTCACACTCCTGAAACGAATGAACGAATTGTTTCCTGCGAAAGCCCGCTCCCCTTTCGCTCCTCTTTTATTTCCTATGGGAGGGGCCATTCACTGTCCACCTATGGCTTTACTCCCAAGCCGACTCTGATTTCTTAGCTGTTCTTTTCTTCTGGCAGCTCTGCCCCTGCGCACACTGGGAACAGGCTCCAGCTGTTCCTCTGCCTCACTGCTGTCTAGCTCTGTAGGCAGCTGATAACTGTCAGACGGCCTTGGCCCCATCTCTGCCTCTGATGCAGAGCCCTCTTCTGAGCGTTCCCCAGACTTCAGGAGTGGCCCATGTTCCTCCCCAACCTCCTCACTGTCTGAATCTGCTGCCAGCTCTGCAGGCCGATGGTCGGCCACAACAATGGCTATTTGCTTGGATAACTTCAAAAAGGGACTGGATAAATTCATGAAGGACTTATTTTTCAACGGCCATCAGTCCTGAAGATTGAGCATTGCCTCCTGGTTTGGATAGCAAAATCCCATCAACTGGTTGCTGGGGACAATGGTGAGACGGGCTTATATCACTATCTCCTCTTCTAAGAGCTCAAACATTGGTTCCCTTAGTTGGCCCAGTGGTTGGCCACTGTAAGAAGCAGAATGCTGGCCTTAGATGACCTTTAGCCTAATACACCTGAGATATTCTAATGAGCCACTATGGAAGAGCGGTTAAGGTGTTAGGAGTGGACATGGTGATGGCTGCTTAAGCTGAATGGCTTAAAAGGAATATGTTATAGATAAATGACTGGTCTATCTAGCACAGAGGTGTCAAACTCGATTTCATTGAGGGCTGTATCAGGGTTGTATTTGACCTCAGTGGGGGTGGGTGGGGGTGGAATGGGGATGGCCAGAATGGGCATGGCCAACTTGACATCACTCATGTCAGGGGTGCCTGTGGTGGCCCAAGATCTCTGCCAGTGAAAACAGGCTCCCTAGCTCAGTTTTTGCCTGCGATGGACTCTTGCAACCCTCCGCCAGTGAAAACAGAGCTCACAAGGGTTGCACGCAGCCCTCCTGATCTCCATTTTTGCTGGCAGAGGCCCTGTGGGCCGGTCCTTTGCTATTTCCAGGGTGGCCCCGCGGGCCAGGTCTAAGCACTGTGTGGGCCAAATCCAGCCCCCGGGCCTTGAGTTTGACACCCATGATCTATCAGCACTAAAGACTCAATGCTACTTTTGAGTTCAGGGAACGTTGTTTCAAACCCCAGTTGCAGGGAACAGTGGAAGAGAAGTATGTTAAGGGAATTTGTTACCATTTAGTTTATACTCAGCTTCATATAAAAGCTGTAGTTTACATTTTCAGCTCTGAGCAGGGTAGTGGATTAAATATTTCCAGCTCAATGATTGGGTCACAGATAAATAAATAAGTAATCATGCAAGTAATTGAGAAGCAGTGGTGAGAAGTGAGAAGGGACAGGAGTGTCTGGGTGTCTCACATTTACCTTGCTATTTTTTTTTAGCCCACTCTCAGGCTAAAACAAAACACCTTTAATGCTTGCTTTAAAATGGCATAAATGTTTCAAGGCAGCAAGATGAGAGGGGATTCCCGAATCTGAACAAAGAATGGGAGGAAGCCAATTGTAAGCTGCCCAGATTTGTTCTAATAAAGGATTTCCCCCTTATTCTATGTAATTTATATCACATCACACTAAATTACTTTTATTTCCTCTATCCTCTTCGGGCATAGTTCCCCCAATATACAATTCAAGGAGGATACTTGGGGAAAGGAAAGAAGAAAGGAGAGGGGGGAAGGGAAAGGAAAAGAAAAAAAGAGGAAGGAATGGAAAGAAAAGAAGAAGGAAAAGAAAAGAAAAAGAAGAAGGAAAGGAAAGGAAAGGAAGAAGGAAAGGAAAGGAAGAAGGAAAAAGAGGAAGGAAAGTAACAGAAAATAAGAAGGAAGGGAAAAGAAAAAAGAGGAAGGAAAGGAAAGAAGAAGGAAAAGAAAAGAAAAAAGAGGAAGGAAGGGAAAGGAAAAGTAGAAGGAAAGGAAAGGAATGGAAAAGTAGAAGGAAAGGAAAAGTAAAAAGAGGAAGGAAAGGAACAGAAAAGAAGAAGGAAAGGAAGAAGGAAAGGAAAAGAAAAGGAAAAGAAGAAGGAAAAGAAAAAAGAGGAAGGAAAGGACCATGTTGTGAACACATACTTAAATATTTGCTTTTCTGTCCTTCTCAAATTTTTGACACCTTTCTCATTAGCAAAGTAGAAGCACAAGGGATTCACTTCAAGTGGAATTCACTCGCCAGCATGGTGCATTCTATTCTCCAAAGAGAAATACGACTAAGAAGGCCTACTCTGACAGCTCCTGTCACTCAATGCTTTTCATCCCAATCTACTTTTCAGCAGCTCGTAAATATTTAACACTTTTTTAAAACGCCAATTCTCTGATATATATATTTTTTTAGAAGTCCAAGGTGAGAAGAACATCGGTTCCAAAAAGTTGGATATAGAGAAAGAGGAATGAGAAGGAAAACATGCCCTGGATTAGGAAATTCAGACTGTATTAATAAAACACTTTTTTGTATTCTTTACTTCTTGGCACCCTTTTTAAAAGTAATTTTGAAGAAGGGTTGATGTACTTCCAGGAAGCACATCAAGAACAAGTATTTTGGAAAGGCAGAATGAAAAACTGGAAGAATTCTACACTGCACCAGAGATATTCAGCAAAGATATGCTGGAGCATAAAGATGACACCTGAAAGCAACATTTTAAAGCAATTGTGGGATTTTTTTGCATAACAGATCCACAGAATCTCAGAATGATGCTTCATCGGCGTTTTTACTCTCCCCAAAGCATCTTAGAGATTAAATCCAAAATTCAGCTACAAGTTACTTTTTAAAAAGAGAGTGCCATGCTGCTTACATCTTTTATCTTTATCTTTTACATTTTCGTTTATTTATTAAATGTATATGCGTCCCATCTCGCTATCCAAAGTGATTCTGTTTTATTAATATTACTAGTAGCTGGATAGCCATGCTTCACACGAAACTATAAGAAACCCCAGGCTGCTCCTGACCGAAAGGTGGAACTGAGATAATGGAATGTGAGGCAACTGGCAGTTGGAACAGAGTTCTTTTCAGGTGGGGAGGGGGAATAGAATGTCTAAACTCCCAGCCTGCAAGCCAGATGAGTCACATGCCAGCCACACCCATATAAGGCAACTGGCAGTTGGAACAGAATTTCTTTCAGGTGGGGAGGGGGAGTTGAACGTATAACTCCTTAGCATCGACACACGTTAATATAATACTGTATAAGAAATACTGATGATGTGATGGTCATTTTGAAAAATCCTTTCTTAGCAAGTACCTAGAAGCCAAGAGGAACATATGTGCCAAATTTCAGGTTTTTAGGCTTTGCAATTCTGGAGCTTTTGTGATGAGTGAGCGGTATTTGTCTTTTATAGAGAGAGAGATTGCAATTTCTTTAAATGTTGTGAACCGCTTAGAGTTACCTAGCCTGGTAATGAAATTTTCAGAAAGCAATCCACAAGCTCAGAGAACGAACCTTCACCCTCTGCTTAGAGTTGCTGAGAGTTGGGTGGCATACAAGTTTGATAACATATAATGATGATGATGATTGTGGGCGGAGTCAGCCAGAGGTTTAGACTAGATTTGGCATTTTTATCCACCTATTGAGTCCTTCCCAAGGCCTTGAGATAGGCAGATGTTGTAAAGGGTGTTAGGTTATCATTGCAAGTGTCAGGATTCTGACTAACCAACCCAAGCAAATCAGAACTCTGAGGCTGAGGTCTTCCTTTAAGAACTTATTGGGTACATCATATTAACAGAGTTGGAAGGGATCTTGTAGGTCATCTAGTGCAATCCCCTGCCCATCATACCATACACCATTTCTGACAAATGGCAGTCCAGTCTCTTCTTGAAAGCCTCCAGTGATGAAGCTCCCACAACTTCCAAAGGCAACTTCTGTTCCATTAGTTGATAGTTCTCACTGTCAGAAAAATTATCCTTATTTCCAGGTTGAATCTCTCCTCGATCAGTTTCCATCCATTATTCCTTGTATGGCCTTCAGGTGCTTTTGAAAATAGCTTGATCCCTTCCTCTCTGTGGCAGCCCCTCAAATATTGGAAGACTGTTGTCATGTCTCCCCTGGTCCTTCTCTTCACTAGACTAGACATACCCAGTTCCTGCAACCGTTCATCGTATGTTTTAGCCTCCGGTCCCCTAATTATCCTGGTTGCTCTTCTCTGCACTTTTCTAGAGTCTCAACATCTTTTTTTATATAGTGTGCTGACCAAAAGTGGATGCAGTAGTCTAGGTGTGGTCTTACTAAGGCTTTATAGAGTGGTATTAGTACCTCACTTGATCTTGATTGTATCCCTGTGATGGCCCTTTAAGTAGATTGCAGTTATACAGTATCTCCTTCAGCTCTCTCTTCTGTAGGCTGAATATACTCAGCTTCCTTAACAATTACTCATATAATTGAGCCTCCAAGCCCCCCCACCATCTATTCTACTCTTTGTCTGCCTGCCTTGCGAGCTTCCCATCACGCTGAGAAAATGCTCATGTTCTGTATTTTCTGCCAGTGACCCATGACTGTAACCCCTGTAAATGTTGCAGAGTAAGAGGAGAGATTTAATAAAAGCTGTCCCCCTAATACAGGCGGGAGGAGGGGAAATCCTTGAATCTGGTCATCCATGCAGCTCAGAATCGTACTGAATGCTAAAACAAGAGCTGGAGCCCTTAGTCTGCTCTGAGATGCAGTCTCTGTGCCGGGGTAGGCTTGGAAGAGGATAAAACATGGATGAACAATCCATGTTACAAGATCATTCAAAGGCTCTGGTCATTGATAGTAAGGGGGAGGCAGGAGATCGATAACACATTTTGGGTGATTAAAAAAAAACTGCTATGTTTCTCCTCCCGCATAGCATATGTCCTTTATCTTGCAAGATGAAAGTTAGCATTAAATCAGAGTTGATTGGAATGCTAGTTTCTGAATAAGATTTTATTTTAAGATTTTATTAATATTTGTAGGCCGCCCTTTTCCCTGAGGGGACTCAGGGCGGCTCACATAAAATCGGGAAACCAGGAAATGGTTCATTTACGAGAAGAGTACTCCACTCCTCTACTCACAATAGAATCCCCTATGTCACCAGGCTCGAAATTTTGTGCTTGGACAATCTGGAACTGCGCCGCCTGCATTATGATCTAAGCACAGTATACAAAATTGTCTGTTACAACAACTTACCTGTTAACCACTTCTTCAGCATCAACCACAATAATACAAAGGCAAACAATCGATACAAACTCAAAGTAAAACCATTCCAAACTTGATTGCAGAAAATATGACTTCAGCAACAGAATGGTCAATACCCGGAATGCTCTACCTGACTCTGTTGTTGCATCCTCTGGGTGTTATCATAAAAGAGGACTTGACCTGGGTCGCTGACATTGCAGCAGAGGTGGTATTCAGCAGGCTTTCACCAGTTCTGGAGAACTGGTAGCGGAAATTTTGAGTAGTTCAGAGAACTGATAAATACCACCTCTGACTGGCCCCACCCACCCCCATCTATTCTCTGCCTCCCAAGTCTCAGCTAATCGGGAGGGAATGGGGATTTTGCAGTAATCTTCCCCTGGAGTGGGGAGGGAATGGAGATTGTACAGTATCCTTCCCCTGCCACACCCACCAAACCATGCCACACCCATTAAGCCACGCCTACAGAACCAGTAGCAAAAAAAATTTGAATCCCACCATTGCATTGCAGCAGTTGTCAAAAGGGCCCAGCAGACATTATCTGTATCTTATACAGATTGTACATATCGTGTAATCAGAAAATTATTTTATTCTTTTAGTTAGCATGGATAGTTCTTCAATGTTATGTATTAGGGGACATTCAAATCTTTTTTGGGCTTGTTTGGCAGTTAGAATGTGGAATGAGTTGCGCGTGCTTTGGCTGTCAGAGATATTGCCAAGTATGAAATGATTATAAGAGTCACAATCATAAAACACTATTCACTAAAGATTGTCATGTAGCCAAGCTGGTTCTTGCCAGCTTCTAAGAATGCTCTCTAGAATTCTATCTTATACATGTCATTTTTTTAAATGAACAGGGCCCTTATCTTACTCTTGAACAGTGATGTGCTCTCATCTCTGAAATAGTTGAAATAGTTTATGAATCCAAGCGGTCTATTTCCAATATCATTGATGGAAATCCAATGTCCAGATTCTGAAGGTGCTACTCTTGGTTCCACCACAAATGCGTGAACGACAAAAGCGCACCTCACTAAACCGTGGTGACAAAACCGCGCCGACAAAACCGCGCGACGAATGAGCGACAAATGAGCCCTGAAGTGCGCCGACAACAGCGCGCCGACAGAAGCGCACTGTAACCTAACCCTAACCCTAACCCTAACCCTAACCCTAACCCTAACCCTAACCCTAACCCTAACCCTAACCCTAACCCTAACCCTAACCCTAACCCTAACCCTAACCCTAACCCTAACCCTAACCCTAACCCTAACCCTAACCCTAACCCTAAACCTAACCCTAACCCTAACCCTAAACCTTACCTTAACTTAAATCGTGCTGTTGTCGGCGCGCTGTTGTCGGCGCGCTGTTGTCGGCGCGCTGTTGTCGGTGCGCTTTTGACATCACGGTTTTAGTGCCACAGTTTTGTCGGCGCGCTTATGACGTTCACGCTTTTGTCGGGTCACGGCTACTCTCTAATCCTGAAAAGTAGAAGACATGTTTTTCTCCTGTTACATTCCTTTGCACAAGATCCAAGGCTGATGTCAATTCCTCTTCATTTTTAAAAAAATACTTTATTAAATTTCTATAAGAAATAAAATATTAACAACCAGAAAAATAAAAATTTAAAAATAAGGAAAAGGAAAGTGCAAAAGAATAGGGAAAGTAAGGAAAAAACTAATAAAGGGTAACTTTCAACTTACTTCAACAAAGTTGCAAATATAAAATGTATGTTGAGCTAAAATTTATTGACCCATAGTATTTCTATAATCATAAACAATTCCAGTTATCCAATCCCAAAACCAATATAGCATGTATTTCGACTTCAAGCAAAAAGTCCAAAAGTGGTTTCTACATGACAAAAATTAGACCAAATCCTCAATTCCTCTTCGTTGCAGGTCACAGAGAATGAGTTCATCACTGTTGTGGGCTATCAGCGGACAGTGGAGCTGGCAGCAGAGTCGGACAGTGAAGAGGTTGAGGAGAACATGGGCCAGTCCTGGTGGCTGGGGAAGACTCAGACGAGGGCTCTGTGTCGGAGGCAGAGATGGGCCAAGGCTGTCTGGCAGTTCTTAGCTGCATTTAGAGCTAGACAGCAGTGAGGCAGAAGAACAGCTGGAACTTGTTCCCAGTGTCTGCGTGACCAGACCAGCCAGAAGAAAAGAATGGCTAACAAATCAGGATTGACTTGGGAGTAAAGCCACAGATGGACAGTGAATGACCCCTCCCATAGGAAATAAAAGAGGAGCGAAAGGGGCTTTTGCAGGAAAACAATTTGTTCATTAGTTCATTCATTCGTTTCAGGAGTGTGAAGATCTGTCCGTGAATCTCAGAGACTCTGTGCCAAGTCTTTCCTTGCACAGTACTGGGTTTTGAAAATATTTACGTGGCAGCTTTCCAAGCTAGATAAGGTCTGTGGTCATAAATTCACCTTTGAAAGACTGTTCTCCAGGACTTTGCTGAATGTGAATGAATGGAATTCACATTCGTTTAATAAAGGGGTTTTGTTGGGAGCAGGAATCTGCTTCGTGCTTTTTGTGGAAACCTAGATCAGAACAATCACATTCATGAGGACCTATGGACTTTCCTTGTTCATGTCTGAGTTTGCTCCTCTTTCATATGAGAATTCTAACATGGAAAAGGACCTGCCTCAGAAGGCCTGAAGGAGATGTCAGGAAGAGATTGTGATGCCACATTTGGAGCTTCAGAGGAAGGATTTCAAAAATTTCTAGGAGCCCTGAGATACGCATGCTTGGACAATTGTACTTATTGTAGCATACAGATTTCAAAAGTATGTTTTATGTTCTTTAAAAAAAGACATGGGTCTTAACATTACAAAAGTAAACTCAGCCAGAGGTTAAAAAATGTAATAATTCAGTTGATAGTGATGATGATGATGTAACTCATGTCATGTGTTGAATAATATTTTCTTGCACAGGACTAGTCCTATTATTAGATTATGGGAGTTTTAGAAAACAGATTAGGGACATCTTGAAAAGGTGGGTGATTTCTATTCTTTTTTTTCATTTCCAGGGACAGAGACATGGGTATGTAAGATCTTCTGTCATACATCACAAGATAATATGCCATGTTTTGAACATAATGCACTTTGATTTGGATGAGTGGCTGGGCCCATTTACTGTAAGGCAACAAAGTATTTTGGACTGGTGCAATCATAGTTACACCCTGATGGCCTATTTCATCAAATTTCCACTATTCCTCGAGATGGCCTCAGAGTAACATTGGTAATAGCTGACACAATCACCTTGTGTTGTATGGAACTGTGTGTTTCTGGGCCTTTTTTGCAAAAAAAATAAAATAATGGTAGAGGAAAGATCCCAGTTTATGAGCAATGCAGAAAAGTCAACACGTCCTCTAAAGTAGAATTACTCAACCTTGGCAACTTTAAGATGCATGGACTTTGACTCCCAGAATTCCCCAGTCAGCCATGCTGGAGGAAGCCAGGATGGAATCAAAGTCCATACATCTTAAAATTGCCAAGGTTGAGAAACACGGCTCTGTAGTACAATTTCTAATGGCCATCAGATGCTGTTGCTCTTCTGAGGTCTCAATACAATTGTATTCTGAAAGCTAGTAGAATTTTACAACCTTAAATCCAGACCTACAGAGAGCTCCAATTCCCCAAGTTAATATTTTTTAAACAGATTCTTAGCTTTAACTTTATTGGAGAGTGTGACTCTTCTGTACACCTTTGGCCAATCTGTGATTTCCCTTATGACCATAAGACTGTGATGGCGAACCCAGCCCAGCTGCACCACGCATGCACGCGTGCCTCCTACTGGCCAGCTGGTCTTCAGGTCTCTGCTGTGCATGCGTGGAGAATGGGGCGCATGCGGGGTACATGTGTGCGCATTCACAAGGGTTGGGATGCATGCACAGAGGGGGGCTTGTGCTGCATTTTAGGGCCTTGCACAGTGCCCCTGCGCCTCATTTTGGCTTCCAGGTTGGTGCCGGAGGCTTTCTAGGCCCAAAACGGGTGGTCGGGGCACCATGGGAGCCCCCCCCCCGTGTGCTATTTTGAGCCTGGAAAGCCTCTTGCATCAACCTGGAAGCCAAAAAATGGGCAGGGGACAGGGTGCATGCACAGGGGCGTGGGAGCATGGGGGGCGCAAGTGCATGCGTGGGGTGGGGCGCACACAGGGGCATGTATGCGCATGTGGGTGGGGCACACGGGGAAGTTGTGCACACATTGCATTATGGGTGTGGACGCATTCTATCGCATGTGTGCTTTTGGCACTTGATGACAAAAAGGTTATCCATCACTGCTATAAGATGTACTGTACACATGTCAAGCACAAGCAACCAGTTTAAATTAATTATTTTATTGCATTCTGCCTATAATACTGGAAACTCCCCAGGCTGCTTGCCTTCTCTTGGAAACAAACAGATAAGGTCCCGTGGAACTTGGGGGCAGAGCGGAGTGTTAACCCTAGATCTCTTATTACTCAAGGCTAATTCCCTATTTATGGGTTCTAGGTAGCTGACCACATGGTATTAAGAGTGAGGGCTATTTATACCTTCTCTTGGGCTTTGCACTTGAGCTTCCTGTTCCTGTGCAAGAAGATGTATTCTATTGGCAGTTATTAAACTCCTGTGGTGCCATGTACATATCCTAGGAATTTGCCTGATCTTCCAGGTTTAGTTGAAGCTTGGTTGATGCAATGTCCTTAGGAGATTGTGTGTATCCAGCTAGTGTGTGTGTGTGTGTCTACACACACACACACACACACACACACACACACACACACACACACACAAGCTAGATACCCTTGCTTCTCTATGAAACTATGTGATTGGACTTGATAAATCGACACTTACACCTTGAAAATTAATGAGTAATTATGATCAGCCTCTCCTCTCCCCTTCTTTCCCTCAGGCTAGCCCCATAGAGGCCTCTCCTATCTTATCCCCTTCTCTCCCTCAATCTAACTCCTTAGCAGCAGAGTGCCTTTCAGGTGGGGATGGGGAGTAGACTGTCTAAACTCTCAGCCCGCAGGCCGGATGAGTCATGTGCTGGCCACACCCAAGTGGCAGTTGGAACAGAATTCTTTTCAGGTGGGGAGGGGGAGTAGAACATCTAATTCTTTAGCATCTGAGAGTGTTAATAATAATATAAGAAATACTAATGATCTGATGGTCATTTTGAAAAATCCTTTCTTAATGAGCACCTAGAAGCTAAGAGGAACATACATGCCAAAATTCAAATTTGTAGGCTTTATGGTTCTGGAGATTTTATGATGATGCGTGAGTGGTATTACACACACACACACACACACAGACCCACAGACGCACAGACGCACACACACACAGACACACACAGACACAGACACAGACACACAGACACACAGACACACACACACACACACACATATATATAGGGGGGTCTTCCCTCAAAATCAAAACATCTAAATATGAATGTAAATGCCTCCAAGATGAGGATGAGGCTGTATCATAGAGGCTATAATTTTCAAAAACAATTAGCAGGGCTTTTTGGGACTACAATTAAAGGATGTAAGGATGATTGCTGAGTTAAAGATGTTATGAGAACAAGGTACCGCTATTCCTGAAAATAAGAATAGGCTTTAAAAAAAAAAAAAAAAAGATGACATCTTCAGGATCATGAAATTTGCACCACAACCTCATTATCTTTCCTTATTAGGTGAATTTGCAAGTTGTGACTTCTTTTTTTTTAATGTGTGCAGTCAATAACAATTTAAATGATACTCTCGGATGCCCTTTGTTCACACCATTTATTTCAATCTCTTTATCTGATTTTGCCAAGAGAACTTAATTGGAAAAAGCCACGGTTCAACAGCAGGAGGGAGTTAAATACTATTAAGAAATATTTTCTTTACTCCAACAAACTACCTTGCTGCATAAAAATAATAGTGTGCAGGTTAAAAATAATACTGTGCAGGTGTTACTGTCTGGAGATCCAGCAATATCGGGGGGGGGGGTCTCTGTTGTCCTGGTTTTGCTTACATGTATTTTAAGTGTGCAGCCATTCATTATCTGTAGCATCTTGAATTAGGAAATTAATTCGTGTAATGAATCCCGATTTCATATGGATTAATGTTCTTAATCTATGTGGTATCAGGGAGCTTAACTGGGAAGATGAAAAGTTAACATTTTCAGCCTTATTTACTAGTTTTCTTTTGAGCACCATCCCCTCACATCTCTTTCACATGCAGCTCAGTTATATGTCATGTGTACATAGAAATAAAATTACTATGTCTAAGGTGAATTGTCTGGACTGCACCAATTTCTTTATTGGATGAATTTCAGTCATTAGGCACATCAATGAGCTTTTTAATAAATTATATAACTGCAGCAGCAGCAGCAGCAGCAGCAACAACAACAACAACAGAATAACAGGGACTTGTTGAAAGGGACCTTGTGTTGTGACCCACCAGTGGCCAGCAGAGCTGGCAGCAGATTCAGACAGTGAGGAGGTTGGGGAGGAACATGAGCCAGTCCTGGACTCTTGGGAAGACTCTGATGAGGGCTCTGTGGCGGAGGCAGAGAGGGGGCCAGAGCTGGACAGTTATCAGCTGCCTTCGGAGTCAGACATCAGTGGGGCAGATGAACAACTGGAGCCTGTTCCCAGTGTGTGCATGCGCAGAGTTGTCAGACAAAGGGAACACCTAAGGAACATGAGTCGACTTGGAGTAAGGCCACAGGTGGAGTGTGAATGGCCCCTCCCATAGGGAATAAAAGAGGAGCGAAAGGGGAGGGGTGTTTGCAGGAGACAATTAGTTCATTCCTGCATTCTTGGGCGTCTGAAAGATATCAGCCTGGCCACTCTCCAAGCCTGATAAAGGTTGGTAATTGTGAACTATCTTGAAAGACTCTGGGCCAGGACTTTGCTGGAGAGGAATTCACTGTAAATTAAATAAAAGGGCTTTATCGGGATGAGGACTCGGCTTTGTGCTGCTGGGGAAGCCTAGGTCAGAATATCTTGGAGGTCGCCTAGTCTGCCCCACCCTACTGCCAATAAGGTAAAAAAAAAATCTTCAAAGAGAGCTTGTCTCCTGATGACTTCCTGGATTTAACAATGCATTTATCTTGGGTTTCGGTATGGAAGTGATTTCCCTTTGCTTTTTTTCTGCATGTGTTTGACTTCACACTTTAGTCCACAGTTTTGGAAATCCCATCCAAATATTAATCAGACCAGAGCCTGCTTGGCTTCTAAACCCAGATAGAGTCAGCCAGATGTAGCTTAAGAAGAGCCAAGTTGAGTATAATCAAGGGGAGGAAAATAAGTTATCTACAGAGGAGCAGTCAGTCAAAACAGACACAACAAGAGATCTGGCTTATTTCTGATTCACACAAGGAAAGCTATGGTTCCAGGTACATTTCACAGGATTTCTGGAAGCAGATCAGATCCATTTTGGAATGTTTTTCACTCAATAGTTGAGTTGATCCAACACATTAAAAATAAATCCAGACTATTAAACCAAATTATGTTACATCAACTCATCCTTTTAGATCTGTCAGAGAAGGCATGTTGTGGGTACCATCTGCCAGGGAACTTCATTTAGTGGGGTGGGCCACCTCTGCCTGGAATCTGCCTTATGGAACATTCTCCCCACCATCTCTACCACCCTCACCAAAGTTAGGTTAGCTCCATCCCTGTTATCATTCCAGAAGTCCCTCAAGACCTGGTTATGTTACTAGGCCTAGGGGCTCCAGGGACCCAGAGATGTTCTTAGATGGCTCATTGGGGGTTGTCTTATACTCTGTATGGTTTGTGCATTTTAAAATTTGTTTTTTTTATTATTTTTAATACTGATTTTTATATATATTATAATGATGGTTTTATAGATTTGTTATTTTTATTGATTATTGTACATTGCCCTGAGTTGTTTCTGTGAAATTTTTTTCTTATTGAATTCGGCATTTTTACCCATTAGTTACAATCAGGGATAGGAAGAGATACCTATCTATCTATTGTCTCTGTCTGTCTGTCTGTCTGTCTGTCTGTCTGTCTGTCTGTCTGTCTGTCTGTCTGTCTATCTATCTATCTATCTATCTATCTATCTATCTATCTATCTATCTATCTATCTATCTATCTATCATCTATCATCTATCATCTATCATCTATCATCTATCATCTATCATCTATCATCTATCTATCTTTCATCTCTGTCTATAGATATAATCTATTGTATGTTTGTGTGTGTCTGTGTGTGTGTGTGTGTATGTATGCATGCATGTGTGTATGTATGTATATGTCTGTGTGAGTGTGTGTGTGTATATCCAGTGCAATTTACCTAAATTCACCTCATGGGTCACATTCATCTCCATCCTGGGCCACAGAAAAACTAACCTAGGTTAACTTTAACTGAGGTTTGAATATTATGGGGATGTTGTCCTATGGGCATTTCGTCTGAGTGAGATTGAGCTTTGCTCCTTTTCCTCACTGAAATTGGGGGGGGGGATCAGAGGAAACTCCCACTACATCATGGGATTTGAATTACATGTCAAGTATGGTTTTCTGTTGGCAACGCAAAGGCTTTGCAGGAACAAAAGCTGACATCTCCCACACCGCATTCCTGATTAATATCTGGCCCATACGGCTGTTTCATGCTGCTTTGATGGATGGCAGCTCAGGAGATTAACCAGGCCTTTCTCTCCCAGCTACCTGTTAACGTCTGCTCAGACCATGTAAGAACCATTGAAGCCCAGCGCAGGAGCAGCCAAGATTAAATAGAACTTCTGCACCCTGTTTTTTTCTTTAAAAAAATACACAAAATTAAAGGCTTGGAACGAATGGTTCTACGGAGCGCAGTTGGGATCAGAGCGTTTGAATATTCTGTGCCTTAACTGGGAAAAAAATGACACAGGAAGTACAGGCGCAGGTAGTCTTCAACTTACAACCATTCGTTTAGTAACCGTTTGGCGTTATAACGGCACTGGAAAAAAAGAGGCTGATGGCCATTTTTCAGACGTAGCATCGTTGCAGCCTCTCCAGTCACCTGATGAAAAATTTGCTCCTTTTGCTTGGCAACTGGCATGTATTTATGACGCTTGCAGTTCCCTGTAGTAGTTCGGAGCAGTTCCAAGAAGGCTAAACAGTGATTTGGAAAGAAGGATAGAAAACTTTGTTATTAAATATTATGGATGTTTAGCTAGAATAGGATATAAGGATTTAGTGTCATTGGAGGATTTTAGAAATAGTAAGTGAAATGCCAGTATGTGGTTATGTATTAAATCTTGGTATATTTTATGATGAAGGACGTTTAAGCAACTATAGTCAAATGAAAATGGAGGTATGACGACGGTAACATGTATAAATATCTGAGTTAAAATATTTGAGTTAATATGAATTCTACTTGATGACTGTGGAAGAGATCCATGAAAGTCTTTTGTAACCAACTGATACACTTTCTACAGTATGTAAAGAAGGAAGATTTTATGTGTTGTGTTTGTTTTGAAAATTAAAAATAAAAAAAACTTTAATAAAAAAAATAAAAAATAGCACTTAGACTTATATACTGCTTCACAGTGATTTACAGCCCCTCTCTAAGCAATTTACAGAATCAGCATCTTGCACACAACAATCTGGCTCCTCATTATACCCACCTCGGAAGGATGGAAGGCTGAGTCAACCTTGAGCCATTGAGGATTGAACTAGAAATAGCAATAGCAGTTAGACTTATATACCGCTTCATAGGGCTTTCAGCCCTCTCTAAGCGGTTTACAGAGTCAGCATATTGCCCCCAACAACAATCCGGGTTCTCATTTCACCCACCTCGGAAGGATGGAAGGCTGAGTCAACCCTAAGCCAGTGAGATTTGAACAGCCGAACTGCAGAACTGCAGTCAGCTGAAGTAGCCTGCAGTGCTGCTTTAACCACTGTGCCACCTCGGCTCGAACTGCTGGCAGCCGGCAGTCAGTAAAGTAGCCTGCAATACTGTGTTCTAATCACTGCACCACCCTGGCTCTAAACCTTCAAGTGGCCTCAACAATTCTCTAAAAGAATGCAAATGACCAGCTATCGGCAAAGAATATAAATCCTTCCATTCCCCACCATCCAGTCAGAGCTGAAGATGCTTCGTCAAAGAAAAACCAGAAAGTCCAATTGCCTCTTGAAAAGGCACCTTTGGAGCAGCAGAGAATAGAATAGAATAGAACAGAACAGAACAGAACAGAATTCTTTATTGGCCAAGTGTGATTGGATACACAATAAATTTGTCTTCGGTGCATGTGCTCTCAGTGTACATTAAAAATACATTCATCAAGAATCATAAGATACAATAAGTGATAATCATAGGATACTAAATAAGCAATCAAATCATACTTTGAAACTAAATAAAACAATATAATTCATAAATCTACAAGCAACAAGGTTATAGTCATAAGTAGAAGGAGATAGGTAATAGGAAGGATGAGAAGAATAATAGCAATACAGTCTTAGTAAATAGTTTGACAGTGTTGTGAGAATTAGTTGTTTAGCAGAGTGATGGCATGTGGGGGGGAAAAACTGTCCTTGTGTCTAGTTGTTCTAGTGTGCAGTGCCCTGTAGCGTCGTTTTGAGGGTAGAAGTTGAAACAATTTATGCCCAGGATGTGAGGGTTCTGTAGATATTTTCACAGCCCTCTTTTTGACTCGTGCAGTATACAGATCCTCAATGGAAGGTAGATTGGTAGCAATTGTTTTTTCTGCAGTTCTAATTATCCTCTGAAGTCTGTGTCTGTCTTGTTGGGTTGCAGAGCCAAACCAGACAGTTATAGGCACATCCTAAATTCCATTGATGAACTTGCCTTGGAGGTAGGCTGTTACCAATAACACAGCATTGTGCCATGCAGATTGTCAGCACTCCTTCATTGGATAATCAGGAAAGAAAACCACAAGACTCCATTGATAGAAATCAAGTGTACTTTTACTAATTATAAATGAATAGAAGCGTAGCAAAGCGAAGACTGATTATTTAGGCGCGAAAGCAAATGGTATATAGAATAACCCATTCCTCACCCCTTGGCATCCCAGTCACAGTCCAATCATAATTCTCCCAAATGTCAGGTGTGAGATAACTTCAAAAGGCATCACCAAGATGGAATGTCGGTGCCGTTGGCCTTGGCAGGAAACCTCCTCCGCATGCGCAGTAAGACAGGCAGCAGAAACTCCAGAATCTTCCTCCAGCACAATTAGTAGTCCCCTCCCAAATACCATGCCCCCCCTCCCCGTTTCAATGGCAGCCGAAGCAGCAGCAAAGCAGAGGCTGACACAGGGTTTTCTTTACATGTGAAAACGGGTACTTTGAATGATGTCTGGAAACCCATCTGGAGTTCATCCAGAACATGGCGTTACACAGTGCAAGAAGGAACAGAGATCGCTGCTTTTGCTGCTGCATTGTGGACTAGTTGCGGCTTCCAGACAGACACAGAAAACTAATGGCAAAAAAAGACCTATTGGTTCATCGAGTCTGCCCTTTGGGGTTGTTTTTCTTTCTAATTTTTGTTGGATGATGGACGTGCGTTTATCCCAAGCATGTTTAAATTCAATTACTGACGATCGATCCACTCTCCGCTGGCAGATGGTTCTAAGCTTCCACTAGTCTCTCTCTATAGTAATCCCTTTGAACTTCCCTTCTGTCAGTTTGAGGTTATGCCCCGTATTCTTAATTCTTGATAAATATTCGAAATACTGCCTTCATAGGGTTGAAGATGGTCTTCAAGGGCTGCCCCACAGAGAGGATGTTGCAGAAGTCTAACTGGAAAACGTTTTCTCCTGTTCATTGTCGTTCTGTCATATTATGATGTCTGCTCTGACCGACAGATGCCTGCCTAAGGATTTAACATGCTTGAAACGTGCAGCTTATACCCACTGTGTTTTGCTGAAAGTGCTGTGAAAGCAGAAGTGGCCTAGTGTGTTTGTGTATGTGTGCTTCTGTGTGTGTCTCTGTTGTTGTTGTTAGTTGCAAAGTTGTTTCCAACCCATCGCGACCCCATGGACAATGTTCCTCCAGGCCTTCCTGTCCTCTACCATCCTCTGGAGTCCGTTTAAGCTCATGCTGACTCCTTCGGTGATTCTATCCAGCCACCTCATTCTCTGTTGTCCCCTTCTTCTTTTGCCCTCCATCTTTCCCAGCATCGGGCTCTTCTCCAGTGAGTCCTTCCATCTCATTAGGTGAGTTTCATCTTCAGGATCTGTCCTTCTAAAGAGCAGTCAGAGTTGATCTCCTCTAGGACTGACCAATTTGATTGCCTTGCAGTCCAAGGAACTCGCAGGAATCTTCTCCAGCACCATAGTTCAAAGGCCTCAATTCTTTGGTGCTAAGCCTTCCTTATAGTCCAACTTTCACAGCCATACATTGCAACTGGGAAAACCATAGCCTTGACTAGACACACTTTTGTTGGCAGGGTGTGTGTCTACATGTGTGAAAATTAAAAACGGGAACTGGAAGTGTGCAAAAGACAATCTTTGCCTGTAGAAACTCCTGCAAAAGGCTTCGATGTTTTGAACCTTCCGCAGTTCACTGCTTCCCTTTCCCATCGTCCCCTCCCTCTGCCCACGCATCCCCCCCTTCCCCCATACAACTTTGAATAGATTTGAAAACAAAAATAAATAGCTGCTCGCTCTGGGTGGTTTTTGATCATCGCAATGATTTGATAGTCAACTCGAGTCGCAAGATTATAATAAGTATCTCGCCAGCAACGCTGATCCCGTTTCCCATCTGGCTGTTTGACCTTCGACCATTGTTCTTACCATGCTGCCAATCTTTGTTTGGCGATACATCATCCTTTTAAGGCCCACTTCATGCTCAGAATGATGCTAATTTATTGTAATAGCATTTTGTGCCCTTTCTGAGATTTTTCATTTTTTATTTTATTTTTTTGCATTCGGGTTGGGAGCCTCCCTCCCATCTTCCCAGGAGAGATGGAGAATGGCAAATGGGAGATGGCAGGCTGCCCAACCAAAAAGCAAAATACTGAGAAGGTCACATACAGCGACGCTTCCCATATTAGGGGAGAATGGAGCAAACAGACAGATTTCCAATGGGTGCCTCCGTAGGGAATAATGAGAAGGGGGTAGAATTGCCAAGCGGTTCAGCAGATCAAAGAAAGGAGACTTTTTTGCTTTGGCTTTTCATCTTGATAGGATTTCTCTTTTCTTCTCGCCACCCATTTCTATGAAATGCAAAGCCCATGCTCCTTTTTCTAGGCCCAGTAATATTTCTGTGTACGGCATGGAATTCACTGAGACATTTAAAGATGGCCAAGGAGATGCCAAAGGAAGAAGCAGTCCAACCCATTCAGGGATTTGAAGGTCATAACCAAAGGTGGGTTTCTGCCAGGTCACCCTGGATTGGGCCAACCGGTAGTGGTGGCAGTGGGAGGCTCCACCCACCCACCCGGATGTTTCTGCATGTGAGCGCACAAGCGAACCGGTAGTAAAATAAATTGAAACCCACCACTGGTCATAACTTCCATCACATGGAGGCGCGATAGCTCACTGATTAAAGACACTGAGCTGGTCAGCTGGAAAGTTGGCAGGTTGGAGATCTGAGCACTGTGCAACTGGGTGAACTCCCATTCCTTGCCCCAGCTCCTAGCTTACTTAGAAGTTTGAAAGCGCACAAATGCAAGTAGATAAATAGGTACCACTTTGGTGGGAAGGTAACAGCATTCCATGCAGCTCGGCATATAGTCATGCTGGCCACAAGACCATGGAAGCATTTTTGGACAATGCTGGCTTCATTTGGCTAGGAAACGGAGACGAACATTGCCCCCTGTAAAGGTAGCCCTCAACTTACAGCCACAATTGAGCCCAAAGTTTATGTTGCTAAGTGAGAAATTTGAGTTTTGCCCAATTGTATGACACATTTGTTAAGCGAATCACTGCAGTTGTTAAATTAGTAACATGGGTTGTTAAGTGAATCCGGTTTCCCGATTGACTTTGTTTGGCAGAAAGTGATCGCACAACCCCGGGACACTGCAACCGTCATAAATGTGAGTCAGATGTCAAGCATCCGAATGTAAATCACATGACCATGGGGATGCTGCAATGGTCGTGTGCGGAGAATGGTCATAAGTCACTTTTTTCAGTGCCACTGTAGCTTCGAATGGTCACTCAGTGAACTGTTGTAAGTTGAGAACTACGTGTAGTCAAATACGACTAGACAGAGGAAACCTTTACCTTTAACTACCATCACACCAAAGCTGAGAACATTTCCTGGTAAGCATTTCTTCCTGAAGAAATACCTGAGTTTGTATAGTCGGACCCTCCTGTACAACATGTGGGTAATCAATCTGAGATATTGCTAATACTTGTAGGACCCAAGCAATATTATTTTTTAGGGAAGCAGCATCCGATGGTTCATTGATGCTGAACAATAATCTAGGATGTTTCAAATTTCCATCATACTTTAGATTTGGGTATAATGGAATGGGTAGCGGGTGACAACCAGCTTGGTGTAATGGTTAAGGCAATGATGACTAATCTTTCATCTCATGTGCCATAGGTTCGCCATCACAGGGTTAAGGCATCCTAGAAACCGGGAGACTGTGAAGTCTAGTTCTGACATAGATGCCTTCAGCTTTCAGTCAATCACTTTTTTAAAGTCCTAGGAAGAAAGCAAGCACGAACATTTTTGAAAAAAGCTTCATCCCTTAAACATACCCAAATTGTGTGTGTGTGTGGGGGGGAGATAGATAGATAGATAGATAGATAGATAGATAGATAGGTAGGTAGGTAGGTAGGTAGGTAGGTAGGTAGGTAGGTAGGTAGGTAGGTAGGTAGGTAGATAGATAGATAGGTAGATAGGTAGATAGGTAGATAGGTAGATAGGTAGATAGGTAGACAGGTAGATAGGTAGATAGGTAGACAGACAGAGACAGAGACAGACAGACAGACAGACAGACACACACACACACACACACACAGACAGAAAAGGAGAGAAGCTCACAGAGAGGGAGAGAGGAAGAGACAGAGACACAGAGAGAATCAGAGAGTGAGAGAGACAGAGAGAGACAGAGAGAACCAGAGAGTGAGAGAGACAGAGAGAGAGAGAGAGAGAGAGAGACAGAGAGACAGACAGAGAGACAGACAGAATCGGAGAGTGAGAGAGACAGAGAGAGACAGAGAGAATCAGAGAGTGAGAGAGAGGGAGAGAGAATTGTTTGTTTCTTAATCCCTTCCCAAAGTTCCCTCCACAAAAAAAAGGTTTTTTGAAGTTAGCCCATCCACTCTGAGGTCACCTTATCCACTTGCCATATCCCACATGTCTTTGAAATTTCTGACAATTATGATTGCCAGTAGGGAATGTTCATCCTGAACAGGATTGAAAGAATAAAATTGCCATAATATAAAAAATAGGATGTGGAAACTCTAGAAAAAGTGCAGAGAAGAGCTACAAAGATGATTAGGGGACCGGAGGCTAAAACATATGAACGACTGCAGGAACTGGGTATGTCTAATTTAATGAAAAGAAGGACTAGGGGAGGCATGATAACAGTCTTCCAATATCTCAGGGGCTGCCACAAAGAAGAGGGAGTCAAACTATTCTCCAAAGCACCTGAGGGTAGAACAAGAAGCAATGGGTGGAAACTAACCAAGGAGAGAAGCAACCTAGAACTAAGGAGAAATTTCCTGACAGGGAGAACAATTAATCACTGAAAGTTTTTAAGAGGAGATTGAGCAACCACTTGTCTGAAATGGTAGGATTTCCTGCCTGAGCAGGGGATTGGACTAGAAGACCTCCAAGGTCCCTTCCAACTCTATTATTCTATTCCAAAATAAATTTTAGACAATATCTTTATTTATTTATTTTTAATAATTTTTATTCAATGTTTTAATCTTTAAAAACAGTAAAGAAGATACAACAAGGAAAAAAAAAAGTAAAACAAAACAAAACACAGAACATGCATAACAATATACAGTACTTTTACAGCTTTCTATATCGGCTTTCCTGCTTAGCTTTTATAATTCTCCCTTCTGCATTGCCTTCCTATTACTACAACCTTGTCCTATAATGTAGCAAACATAATATTAACATTTATAATAATATTCATTATTTGTATCACCATATGTTTGTATTCTCTATTTTCTGTTTTGGCTTCTGATTTCTAGCCACTTGCACATTTTATTCCATACTTTATAGAAGTCCGATTCTTCTCTTTCTTTTAGTTCTATTGTCATTTTATCCATTTCTGCGCATTCGAGTATTTTCCTGATTGTAGTTTCATCTGAGAGTGTATTGATTTTTTTCCCAGTTTTGTGCGAAGGCAATCCTGGCTGCAGTGAGTATGTGTATGATTATGTATTGAGATTGTTTGTTCATTTTTTGATCTAGTAGTCCTAATAAGAATGCTTCTTTTTGTGTTTTTTTCTTTTGTGTGTGTTTTTTTATTGTTGTGTGTATTAAATATATAAGTATATATATAACAGAGAGATACAAATTGTGTGTGTGGGGGGGGGAAATATAGTTAGGATAGATTAGCACAGGTAAGGAAATAAGAAATGATACTAAATTATGTCTGGGTTGGCGGAAGTACCATCCCAAGGAAACATAAACTGAGATTTAAAATAGATACACCAACAACAATAGAAAAAAAAGGGAGAGAGGAGGAGAGAATGAAAGGAAGACGGGGGAAAGAAGAAAGAGGTAAGGAGAGGAGTATGGAAAGGAGAGAAAGAGGAGGAGAGAGGATAGAAAGGGGAAGAGGAAGAGCAGGAGTAGGAGAAAGAGCAGGAGTAGGAGAAAGGTACGGGAAGAAGGAAGGGGAAGGAGAGGAGGAAGGAGGAAAGTAGAGAAGGGAGGGAGGGAGAAAGGAAAGGGAAAGGGAAGGAGGATGGAAGGGATAGAAGAGGAAGGAGAGAGGGTAGGAAGGGAAAGAGGAAGAGCAGGAGCAAAGGAGAGGTAAGGGAAGAAGGAAGGGGAAGGAGAGGAGGAAGGAAAAAAGTAGAGAAAGGAGAGAGGGTGGAAAAAAAGAGGTAAGGAGAGGAGGATGGAAAGGAGAGAAAGAGGAGGAAAGAGGGTAGGACAGGGAAGAGGAAGAGCTGGAGTAGGAGAAAGGTACAGGAAGAAGGAAGGGAAAGGAGAGGAGGAAGGAAGAAAGCAGAGAAGGGAGGGAGGGAGAAAAGAAAGGGAAAATAAGGTGGTGTTATAACAGGAGGAAGGGATGGTAAACAAAGCAACCCAAACTGTATATTATAACCTATTAAATGAAATAATAAATGTATAAGAATGATAAATGTTAAAACACCTGTAATCAAACGACATGCTGTATGTGATGGTTTTTTTTCTTTTTTGTGTTTTTTTTCTTTTTCTTTTTTCTTTTTCTTTTTTCATTGTTGTGTGTATGTGTTGTCTATGTAATAAAAATAAAAAATTTATATATAAAAAAAGAATGCTTCTGCTTTGAGTTCTATTTTTCGCTCAGTAATTTCTTCCAAACATTTCCGGATTCTGCACCAGTACTTCCTTGTGATGGGCCACGTCCACCACATGTGATAGAATGTTCCAGGCTTGTGGCTGCATCTCCAACGTTTGGGGGATAAATTTGGGCACATTTTGGCCAATCTCGCAGGAGGCAAATGCCATCTATAAAACATTTTATAGAGATTTTCTTTGTAAGCTACTGCCGTCGTAAATTTATAATTTCTTCCCCATAATTTATCCCATTTTTCTAACTCTATATTATGGCCAAAAATTCTTCCCCAGCTAATCATTGTTTAGACAATGTGTTTAGTTTACCACTCAGAATCATAGAAACTTACATTGTGTGGGATAACAAGCGCCTTAGCATCAAATACTCTTCCAAGAACATCCATGGGGAAGGATCTAAAACAGCCCTAAAAACATGGCTGGTTGGGGAATTCTGGGAGTTGAAGTCCATACATCTGAAAGCTGCCAAGGTTGAGGAACATAGACCTAAAACATCCAGATGGTGTTTATAACTTTGCAATCAAAACCCTATCCTGATTTTAAGTCTGTCACATTGAAAAATAGATGAGGGCCCATTTTGACATTTTTTTTTGGACACTTTCCTCCCACTGTGAATGTCTCTGCTGCCTCCCAATTCAAAAATCCATGATTAAAGCAATGACATAGGTTACAAAATTTGAAGATTTCGTTCCATATACATTCCGTCATGAACTGGCATGAACCGAGTTTCTCACACAACGGTGAAGATAGGGTTGCAGTTATATTTTAAGATTCGCACTTCTCTAAGTGGGAAAAAACCCACCATCGACTACCTGTTAAAAATCCATATTTTTAGGATGTGACGGCTTTAGCAATGCACATTTTTAATTTAAATCATCGGAGAGGTATTCACAAATTAACTCTGCAGCAGGATGGAAAGGATTCATGAATGAACAAACGTGGAAACAAAAGTGATATGCACTGTTCATTGGTGAAAGATTGGGTTCTGATCAGCGGTGGGTATCACATTTTGTTATCATCGGTTCACCATGCATGTGTCCCTTCCACGCATGAACTCAGCCTTCCCCGCATGTGCTTTGCTCACATACACGCCTTCCACGCATGCACCCGGCCTCAAAAACGTCTCTAAATAGGACAGCATAGAGTTGGGGCATGCCCACCCTCTATTTTCCGCTACCGGTTCGGTTGAACTTGTCCAAAACAGCTGAATATCACCTCTGGTTTTGATCCGGAGATTGCAGAGTGATCTATTCCATTTTTTTTTCCTGCTGTGATTGAGACAGGCTGAAACTAAACGTTCTCCCTTTTTGGAGATTGGAATTCTGTATTCTAAAGACCTCTCAATATATCTGTTCTATGGAACATCTGTCTTCATTAACTGGATTGTTTTGGGAGCTGCAGGCAAAAAGAGAACAAGAGTTGATCCAATGCACAGACTTTAAAAGCATCATACAGAATAAGATTAACCCATTAACTGCCTTATCGCAATTGGTTTGACCTATTTGGGGGATTATTGGAGGGATTTTTTTTGAGGGGGGGAGGGAGAGTTCCATAATGCAACGAGCCAAGGGGATGTGATGGCTCAGTGGTTAAAGACACTGAGCTTGTCATCTGGAAAACTGGCTCCCCAGGTTCGAGACCCGAGTGCCGCATGACAGGATAAGTTCCCGTTATTTGCCCCAGCTCCTAACAGCTCCTAACAGTTGAAAGCATGAATATATGAGTAGATAAATTAGTTACACTTTGCTGGGATGGTGTTCTGTATGCCTCAGCATATAGTCATGCTGGCTAAGTGATTGTGGAAGGGTCTTCGGGCAATGGTGGCTTCCTTGACTGGAAAGGGAGATGAGCGCCGCCCCTAAAATTGGAATGACTGGACAATGACTTTACCTTTAATACAATGAGCCATATACTACTTCTACAAAGCGTGCCTTTGCTGTTGTCTTCTGCAATGATATCCCTCCCCAATATGGCACAGTGCAGAGGTGGTATTCAGCTAGTTCAGACCGGTTTGGGCAAATCGGTAGCTGCAATGATCAGCTGCCCCCCACCCCCACTCCACCCCTGGTCTATCCTGTCCTTTATTTCCTGCTTTCTAGCTCATCTCAATTGTGTGGTACAGCTGATCCCCCACCTGCTCACACGCACACCTGTTTTACTTACTGTTGCTGACTTGGAAGGTAAGCACATGAGCTTCTAAATGCTCCATCTTCAGCGCTGCACGCATGCGTGAAGCACAAATACGCACAAAGGTGCGCTCACCGAACCAGTTGCTAAACCGGCAGCATCCCACCACTGGCGCAGTGGTTAGAGTGCAGTACTGCAGGCTATTTCTGCTGATTGCCGCCTGCCTGCAATTTGGCAGTTCGAATCTCACCAGGCTCAAGATTAACTTAGCCTTTCATCCTTCTGAGATTGGTAAAATGAGGACCCAGCTGGTTGGGGGCAATAGGCTGATTCTGTAAACTGCTTAGAGAGGGCTGTAAAAGCACTGTCAAGCAGTATATAAGTCTAAGTGCTATTGCTATTGCTAACATATGATTGGCCCTGACCCTAATAGATGTTAGAAAGAAATGAAAAACTTGGTCCATTCATTCCACAGGCAGTGGGGCCAAGACAGGAGATCCTACTATATAAGGTATATCAAGGATATCCCGATGGCCTATTAACTGGTAGAGCAGTAGCTCAGTTGTATTTACATTTTTGTTTTATACTGAACTACAATGCCTGGAGTTGAATTTGTATGTGCTGGGCAGCTGCTATAAATGTCAAATCAATCAATCAATCAAAATTACAAAATGACTGAGTTCAGTTTACTGCCCAGAGTCACTGGTGAGTAGGCAGACAAGAAATGAATTAAAAGGGAGGGAGGAAGGAAGGAAGGGGAAAAGGATGGAAGGAAGGAAGTAGCAATAGCAATAGCAGTTAGACTTATATACCGCTTCATAGGGCTTTCAGCCCTCTCTAAGCGGTTTACAGAGTCAGCATATTGCCCCCAACAATCCGGGTCCTCATTTTACCCACCTCGGAAGGATGGAAGGCTGAGTCAACCCTGAGCCGGTGAGATTTGAACAGCCGAACTGTAGAACTGCAGTCAGCTGAAGTAGCCTGCAGTGCTGCATTTAACCACTGCGCCACCTCACCACCTCGGAAGGAAGGAAGGAAGGAAAGAAGGAAGGAAGGAAGGAAGGAAGGAAGGAAGGAAAGCAGACTAAAATATACTCAGTCTAACCAGGAGTGCCTTTTCAGGAAGACTATATACTTTATATCACAATAAAAGAGATGTACTTGTCCTTGAAAAGAATGAATGGAATTTCTAATTTCCCTAGAAAAATCACTGCAGTTGATAAATTAGTAACACTGTTGTTAAGTGATTCTGGCTTCCCCTTTGACTTTGCTTGTCGTAAAAGGGGATCATATGACCCCGGGATGCTGTAGCCGTCATCAATAAGAACCAATTCCTAAGTAACTGAATTTTGATCATGTGACCCTGGGATACTGCAATTGTCGTAAGCGTGAAAAACAGTCATAAATCACTTTTTTCAGTGCTGACATAACTTTGAATGGTCATTCAACAAATGATTGTATCACCTCTATGTTGGAGAGTAGGGACTGTACTATATATTAAGGATGTGGCCTTCTGAAAATATGGGGTAGGACCAGAAATGGGTCATCTAAAGACCATTTCATAGACTCCTTGAATGGTGATGAAATGTTTGCAACCAAATTGTCAAGCTCGGGGCTCAAACCAACAGCTTAACTACTAACCCAAGCTACCAATATTCAAACACATTGCAAAGAAATTGTCTTTAGGTCAGCGGTCACCAACTGGTGGTCCGTGAGAAAATTTTGGTGGTCTGCAGAAAAATTACTTGCATTTTTTATATTGCAGTAAATCAGGGGTCCTGGGATGGATACGTGCAATGAATGCTTGTGTCGCTGCAGAGAATCTCCCCCTTCAGGGACTTTTTTGCAGGGTAGAGGGGGGCAGAAATTCTGACTTGGGGTCTGCTTCAGCCTCCTGGTGAGGAGCTTTGGGCGAAGGCTGGAGAAAAGTGGCGAAGAGCCGGTGGGTCTCGTTCCAGTGGGACTGTATCATGGCCTGGAACTGGCTGACCATCTCAGCCTAGTGAGTCTCCATGCCCCGATACCTGGCCTTGCACTCCCGCAGGTCTTCCCTCTGCTTGGAAAGCCTATGCTTGTAGTCCTCAGTGAGGTGCTTCTGCTGAGACTCCTTCTTGGTCAGAGGCAATTTGAACTGACCCAGCTGTTTTGCCAATTCTTTCCCCTGGTGGCTGCTTAGCTCCAACAACTGCTTCCTGTTGGGGCCCTAAGGAGCCTGGGCAGACAGGAAGGAGTGGCTGGGAGGAGAGGGTGAGTCGAGGTTGGCGAGACACCCCTCCATGTGAGTGACATTGAGTTGGCCATGCCCATGCAGTCACATGACCACCTAACCACACCCAGCCAGCCAGTCATTAGGCAGATCACATTAGTGGTCCACGGGATTTAAAATTATGAATTTAGTGCTCCCAGAAGCCCAAAAGGTTGGTGATTCCTATTTTAGGTGACACCCCCCCCCCCCCCGTTCTGAAGCAAAGAAATGGTCTTTAGATGACCCATCTTTGTCCCTATCTGATTTGTGTAACTTGAAAATGTTTTTTTTCCCTGCGGTTCAAGAATGCTCCAGGCAGTGACAGTAGCTGAGAGACCTCCCAGCCAATTTTCCCCATCTTTCAAATGTTTGCCATTGTGATGAAGTGGTAATAAGAATCATAATTAAAGCCCGCATTGAGCGCTCCCGTTTCAACCCGAGACACAGGGTGCAAAAGCATTTGTCTCTCTGTTGCTCGCCATCTATCGCACGACACATCGCTTTCATGTAGGCTGAACGAGCTACTTCAGCTGTCTCTGCGCTGAAAGCCCATCACCGAGACAGCTTCGAGCCGTCTGCCTTTTTCAAGAGCACAAACATTTTCCTAAGGGGGGAGAACAATGCATGCAAACAAGAGCTGTCAGTCTTCTCACTCTCTCCCCTACCAAAAGCTACTTCTGTGTAGTACGGCTGATGTGTATATTGGCACGCGCATGTATATATTTACAGGGCCTACAGATAGTTCTTGACACACAATCATAACTGGGAACAGAATTTTCATTGCTAAGCAAGGTGATCGTAACGTGACTTATGCCTGATTTTACTACATTTTTTGTCATGTTTAAGTAAAACACTGTACTTCTTAAGTGAATCATATGGTCATTAAGTGAATCCAGTTTCTTCCATTGACTTTCCAATCTGGGAAGGTCATAAATGGCAATCATGTGACCCCAGGATGATGCAACTATTGTACACCTGAGTTGGTCACTGGGACCAGAGGCTTAATAGCAATAGCATTTAGACTTAAATGGTTTACCATGGTTTACCGTGACTCGACAAAAGGGTGAACGTCAAAACCGCGCCCGACTAAACCGCGTCGCTGATGTCATCAACGTGGCGACAATAGCCAGCGCGGAGAAAGAAGGGCGCTTTACAATAGCGCATCGAAAGAAAGCCGATTTAAGTTAAGGTAAGGGTTAGGTTTAGGGTTAGCTTTAAGGTTAGGTTTAGGGTTAGATTAAGGGTTAGGTTTAGGGTTAGGTTTAGGGTTAGGTTAAGGGTTAGGTTTAGGATTAGGATTAGATTTAGGGTTAGGTTTAGGGTTAGGGGTTAAGTTTAGGTTTAGGGTTACTTTTATAGTGCGCTTCTGTCTCCGCGCTGTTGTCGCCCTGTTGATGACGTCAGTGACGCGGTTTAGTCGGGCACGGTTTTGTCGTTCGCCCTTTTGTCAGTGAACCCTGGTTTACAATCCTTTTCAGCCCTCTCTAAGCGGTTTACAGAGTCATCCTATTGCCCCCAACAATCTGGGTCTTCCTTTTACCCACCTCGGAAGGATGGAAGGCTGAGTCAACCTTGAGCCTGGCGAGATTCAAACTGCCAAATTGCAGGCAGCCGGCAGCCACCAGAAGTAGCCTGCAGTACTGCACTCCAACTGCGCAAGGCTCTTCCAAGGCTCTTCCAAGCTTTCAGACTCTGGTGGGAGCCCATCCTCAGAGAACCTCTCTCTCACCGGAATGTGTCCCGGTGACCGATACAAATTGGATCCTTCAACATTATTCTGGGACACCTTCATTTGCCTTTATTCATGAGAATTTTGGGTACCTAGTTGTGTTTTTCCTCCTCTCCCTTACAATTCTGAGAATTATGGAGGCAACTGCAAAAGCTGCTTCAAACATTATCTGGAAGCTTTGGACTTTACAAAAAAAAGGCTTCAGCTTCTTTTGGCTAGACAACATCTTGTGCATTTCTCCATCAAGGTACTGTTCCTTACTCTCAACACTTATTAAATGGTTTCTTTTCAGAAAAGGAGAAAAAAAGAAAAACCAAGTTGTCCCTCAGTTTCGGTTGAGTCCAAAACTGAAAGTAGGAAGTTCCAGAATTCTTGAGACATACTTAATTTTTAGTTGAGAGGAGGAAATTTCTGTGGTTTCTGACAAGGAAGATGGAATTCCATCAAATCTGAAAGAAATGGGAGGAAATAGAGGGTTTTTGATGCTTGACTGACTCACAATCAGACAAAGGTTTTACAAGCCCTTGACTTTAGTCATTCTTAGCAGTGTCTCACTCTGGCTCATATCTTGTGAGTCAGTTATGATGCCTTACTCTCAAACAGTCAGAATTTAGTTATTTCTGAATCAGTTCCCCATGTTTTCCTTCTAGCTAGGTTGAACTATTTGGAACCTGACCCTCCTCCTCCTGCTCCTCTTTCTTCTTTCTTCTCCTCCTCCTCCTCCCTATTCCTCCATTTTCTCTCCTCCTCCTCTTCCCTTTTCCATTCCTCTTCTTCCTTTTCCTCCTCTTCATTTGTCTCCTCCTCCTCCTTTTTCCATTCCTCCTCCTCTTCCTTCTTGTTCTTGATCTTCTTGCTGTTCTTCTTCTTCTTCTTCTTCTTCTTCTTCTTCTTCTTCTTTCCTTTCTTCTTCTTCCTTCTCCTCTTCTTCCTCCTCCTACTCATTTTGTTTCCTCTTCTTCCTTCTCCTCCTCTTCTATGTCCTCCTCCTACTCCTTTTTCCATTCCTCATCCTTGTTCTTGTTCTTGTTCTTGTTATGTGGTTAATCTTTGGTGAGATTCGCAGCCTTTGGGGCTGGTTGGTAGCCTAACAGCTTGAGTCCTAACCAAGGACCTAGGAACTGTTAAGGTAATGTCGGAGGATATAAGTTGTTCCAAGTAGGGTGTTTTTTTGTAGAGTCAGAATGTTCAAGTCAGGTAAATTTAGAATTTTCAAATAGCGAGGTAGCCCTTTAGGTATTGCTCCAAGGGGTCCAATTACAATTGGGACAACACCTAATTTCTTTTTCCACAGTCGCTCAACCTCAATTTGCAAGTCCCAGTATTTTGTGATTTTTTCTTGCTGTTTATCTACATGGTGGCTTTGAAGTCTCTGCTCTTGGTAGATACAATCGTTCAACATCATTTTTAGGGTGCAAAGCATGATTCATTGTCATAAGCTTCCTTGTTTTTCTGTCCAAATTGTCCAACTCCATCTCGGTCCAATCAATTATTCCTGCAGAGTATCGAATTACAGGTATAGCCCAGGTATTTATGGCTTTTATGATGTTTCCTCCACAGTTTGGATTTTAATATCTTGTGAATTCATCGAATGTACTTGGCTGACATTAATTCCTTGACTTTATTATGCATTAAGTCAGAGCCCTCTAAAATCCCCAAGTACTTGTAGCCTTCTTCTGGTTTTACTGCCTTTATCATTTCTTCATTCTCAAGTTTTATTCCATCGTCTTCTAGGACCTTGCCTGCCTTGATTGCTATTGTTGCACATTTGTCAATTCCAAACTACATACCAATGTCTTGGCTAAATTCTTTTGTGTTTTCAATTAATAAATTCAGCTCAGCTTTTGTTTTACCAAACAGCTTCAAATCATCCATGTACACCAAGTGTGAAATTTTCAGTCCTTTCTTTGCAAGTTCATATCCACAGTTCACCTTCTTCAAAATGGTTGTCAGTGGTAGCATTGAGAGTATAAAAAGTAGGGGTGAAAGGATTTAATCTTTAGTGAGATTCACAGCCTTTGGGGCTGGTTGGTAGCTCAACAGCTTGAGTCCTAACCAAGGACCTAGGAACTGTTAAGGTAACATCGAAGGATATAAGCAAATTATTATTATTATTGTTATTGTTGTTATTGTTGCTGTTATAAGTATTATTATTATTATTATTATTATTTTCTTTTCCTCTTCTTCCTTCTCCTTTTCTTCCTTCTCCTCCTCTTCTCCTGCCTCCTCCTCCCATAGTTAAAAGGTTCTCAGAAATGATGCACAACTCAAAGACAAGACTGTATTTCAAAATTAACTTGGGATATTTCACCACCCCAAAGCTTTAGAGCTTACTCCACCTCCTCTTCACCAGTTCAATTTCTCCTTTTCCCTTTAGAACTAAGTTGTTTTCATTTTCCTGCCCTCCGTTTTCAGCTTGCTTTGTACCTCCTCCTCCTCCCCTTCTTTCTCTTTAGTTGCCGTTGAGATTCATAACGCCTGCAACTACCAGCTTGCCTTTTGTCATGTTATTTTATTTGGAAATTTACATGCTGCCCACTCTCTTTAACAGCTCCGGGTAGCTTACAGAAACGAAATACAAACATCATAAAATAAAACTTTAAACATGGAAACCCTTCTGCCTGTTCTGCCCCAGCTTTTATTGATCGACTGCTCCAGCTGGGGAGATCTATCAACAATCTCAACGGTGTTCTCCACATTGGTTCCCAAGGCTTTTATTGGATACATTTTAAGGTTTTGTGCAGATAAGTCAAATGAATGGTATTAATGAAATATGGTTTTTAAACTCAATGGAGCTACTGTATTATGAGCAATGATTTTTAAAACTTAAAGATTTGTATATAAAGTCTGATCTTGAACTGGATTGATACTACTGCAGTACACTATCCTATGCTAGGCGAGAGGGACGTTCACGGAATGGATGTGGGGCTTAAAAAGTTCAAACAACCATGTAATCAAAGACGTGCTTTTCTTTTATTTATTTTTTAATAAAAACATTTATTTTTTATCATGCATGCATCCCATGTAAAACAAGGGCAGAACTTCGGTTGTGCTGCCAGCTTATTTATCTCTATATATAAAAACGTGTTTTTGTGTGTTTGTGTGTGTTTGTGTGTGTGTGTGTGTGTGTGTGTTCCAGCATAACTCTGGAATGCCTTGAGCAATTTCCAATCAAACTTGGTACACAGATAACTTACTCCCTGGAGATAAAAACTGTGGGGGGTAAGAACACCCTAAGACTACTCAGAGTGTGTGTATGTGTATGTGTCCTGGCACGCAGGTGGCAGGCAGAGACCAGCTCATCTTCATTGTGCATGCGTGCACGCATGCACGCCTCTCGTCGGCCAGCTGATATTTGGGTCTCTGCCACACATTGAGCACTGAAACCCTGGCCACCATTTTACATGACGAGAGGAGTGGAAGTTTCCACCACAAAACCGTGTTCGACTAAAGTGCGCTCGACGAAACCGCGTAGCTGACGTCATCACAGTGCGACGAAAAAAGCACGCTGTAAACGCTAAAGCTAAAATTAACCCCTAAACCTAAACCTAACCCCCCTAAACCTAACCCTAAACCTAACCCTTAACCTAACCCTAAACCTAACCCTAAACCTAACCCTAACCCTAACCCTAACCCTAACCCTAACCCTAACCCTAACCCTAACCCTAACCCTTAACCTAACCCTAAACCTAACCCTAAACCTAACCCTAACCCTTAACCTAACCCTAAACCTAACCCTAAACCTAACCCTAACCCTAACCCTAACCCTAACCCTAACCCTAACCCTAACCCTTAACCTAACTCTAAACCTAACCCTAACCCTAACCCTTAACCTAACTCTAAACCTAACCCTAAACCTAACCCTAACCCTAACCCTTAACCTAACCCTAAACCTAACCCTTACCTTAACTTGAATCGGCTTGCTTTCAAAGCGCTATTTAAAGCGCCCTTTTTTCTCCGCGGTCGCTGTTGTCGCCCTGCTGATAATGTCAGCGACGCGGTTTAATCAGGCGCGCTTTAGTGGAGCGCGGTTTTGTCGTGCCACAGGAGTGGAAGACTTTGAGTGAGGGAAAAGCCCTTGGGGAAAGTGGGGAAAGTGGCAGCAGCTGAGAAGCAGGCAGGTACAGTGCCAGTTCCTCATGCAGGGGCGATGGGGGAGTCACCTCCAAGCATGCCCAGGCCATGCTTGGAACACTGTGTCCAGTTTTGGTCACCATGATACAAAAAAGATGTTGAGACCCTAGGAAGAGGGCAGAGATGAGCAGCAAAGATTATTAGGGGGCTGGAGGTTTGAGGAACTGAGCAGGACTAGTCCAATGAAAAGAAGGACTAGAGGTGATAATGATAGCAGTCTTCCAATAGTTCAGAGTCTTCCATAAAGAAGAGGGAGTCAACCTATTCTCCAAAGTACCTGTAGGGCAAGACAAGAAGTAAGGGATGGCAGCTTATCAAAGAGAAATCCAACTTGGAACTAAAAAGAAATCTCCAGATAGTGAGAACAATTCATCAGTGGAATAGCTCACCTCTAGAAGTTGTGGGTGCTCCATCACTGGAGGTTTCTAAGAAGAGAATGAACAACCACTTGTCTCAAATTGTGTAGGGACCCCTATTTCATCAGTGGGTTGGAGTAGAAGACCTACAAGGACCCTTCCAGCTCTGATTGATTGAAAGCAATCCAACCTAGAAGGAAAGAGAATTTTCCTGATACTTGGAAGAATTAATCAATGGAATGGCTTGCCTCCAGAAATTGTGGGTGCTCCGTCAAGGGAGGTTTTGAAGAAGCAATTAGGATGGCCATTTGTCTGGAATAATATAGGTCTAGTTACCCAGAATCTCCTCGTGATGAGATGGGGAGAAAATACATTTAATAAATAAATAAGTCTCCTGCTTGAGCAAGGAGTTGGACTAGAAGACCTCCAAGGTCCCATCGGTTATTCTGTTATCTTACCTGATGAAAGAAAAGGCAATACAATCAGGAAGAAAACAAACCTCCTGAACATCTGGAAGGACAAACACCCCAAAGAAAAATAGGCAGTGTTTCAACAAAGTCAAGTTGTCAGGCATTAGCCAGAGGGAGAGAAGCTGTAGATCCAGAAGTCTAGAACCGAAGTCTGAATCAAAAGAGAATTTTAAAGAGTGGGTGGGCTTCTGGACCCCTTTTATCTCCCAAAGCCCTTGCTTTGTTGATTCTCAAATTCTGTAGCTGTTGATGGGACTTGAAGGTGTGTGGTTTCAATGTGCTCAGACCCATTTTCTTTTGTCTGGTTCAGGTTACACTTTTTTCTCCTTTGTTTCCTTAACAACTTGGTTTATTTATTTATTTATTTATTTTATTATTTTATTTTATTTTATTATTTTATTTTATTTTATTTTATTTTATTTTATTTTATTTTATTTTATTTTATTTTATTTTATTTATTTTATTTTATTTTATTATTATTTTATTTTATTTTATTATTTTATTTTATTTTATTTTATTTTATTTTATTTAGTTTGTCACTCATGTACAAGATAACAGGAATAAGAATAAACATGAATAAGAACACAGGAAATGGGTACAAGTAAATGGGGATAGTAGGACAGGGACGTTAGGCACGCTTATGCACGCTCCCTTTACGGACCTCTTAGGAATGGAGTGAGATCCATGGTAGTCACTTTGAGATTAAATTTATGAGGATTTGATGTAGCAACAGAGTCAGGTAGAGCATTCCAGGTGTTGACCACTCTGTTGCTGAACTCGTATTTTCTGCAATCGAGTTTGGAGCTGTTAACCTCGAGTTTGTATCTATTGAGCGCTCCTGTATTATCGCAGTTGAAGCTGAAGTAGTCATTGACAAGTAGGACATTGTAGCAGATAATTTTGTGCACTACGCTTAGGTCAGACCGTAGGCGGCGCAGTTCTAGGTTGTGCAAGGCCAAAATTTCAATTCTTATGGAATAGGGAATTCTGTTGTGAGCAGAGGAGTGGAGTACTCTTCTCATGAAATACCTCTGGACTCGCTCAATTGTGTTAATGTCCAATATACAGTGCAGATTCCAGGCAGACGAGCTGTATTAGAGAATTGGTCTAGCAAAGGTTTTGTATGCCCTAGTTTGCAATGCAATATTACCGGAGAAGAAGCTTCGCGAGATTAGGTTAACAACTCTTAATGCCCTTTTGGCAATTCTTTCTTAACTACTTCCCCTAAAGGATCTTTTCCTGGCTTTTGTCCACCCTGCTTATGTTCTTGCTTCATCTTTAGAGATGGGAGCTTCAGCCTAGTCTCACAGGTGGAAGGGTCAGAAATGTCAAGATGAAAGTTGTGGCCATGCGATCAAAGCACTGTCTCTTTTTTCTGGGCGTGCAACATCAACACATCTACAGAAAGGTCAGGCCTTCAATCGCACTGCCCTGAACTGCCAACTTGACTTTTTTTGACCCTTGCTTCAGAAGCCTCTAATCTTTGGGCAAAGTATGTGATGTGAACACAGAAACTGTGTTTTGATAAGTACAGAGCTGAATGCCTTTTGTGAACTCAGCCCCAACGGGCCACATCAACTGCTCCTCCGAGGAGCATAAATATTCAGAGGCTTCCATGTATTCATGAGACGTATCGCCAACTTTATGACTGGCTTCAAAGCCACCATGTAGATTTCTTGTACGTAAGATTTTCTCTTCTTGGAAAGTTATCTAGTCAGAGAAGAATAAGCAAAAGCTGCTAAGATTCTGTGTGCAGAGAATCATCTCCTTCAGCAGGGGGTGTCAAACTCGATTTCATTGAGGGCCGCAGCAGGCTTGTGTTTGACATTGGGGGGGCTGGGGTGGATGTGGCCAGGATGGGCATGGCTAGCTCGATGTCACTCGTGTTGGGGGTGCCTGAAGTGGCCTGAGCGATCTGCCAGAGAAAATGGGCTCCTGAGCTCCATTTATGGCTGTGACGGCCTCCTGCAACCCCTTGCCAACAAAATACAATTGAGCAAAATAGAATTGAGTGGGGGTATCCAGAGGTATTTCATGGGAAGAGTACTCCACGCCTCTGCCACCAGGCTCGAAATTTCAAGCTTGGACAACCTGGAATTGCACCGCCTGCAGTCTAACCTAAGCATAGTACACAAAATTGTCTGCTACAACTTCCTAGCTTCCTACAACTTCCTACCTCAATAATGCATGGGCAAACAATAGATACAAACTCAAGGTTAACTGCTCCAAACTCGATTGCAGAAAATACGACTTCAGCAACAGAGTGGCCAATGCCTGGAATGCTCTACCTGACTCTGTTGTTGCATCCTCAAACCCCCACAGCTTCAACATTAAACTGTCTACCGTGGACCTCACCCCATTCCTAAGAGGTCCGCAAAGGGGTCTTGCATAAGCACACCAGCGTGCCTACTGTCCCTGTCCTACTGTCCCCATTTATTTGAACTCATTTCCTTTGTTCATGTCCATGTTTATACTTATACCTGTTATCTTGTACATGTTTGACAAAATAAATTAATTAAATAAATAAATAAAAACAGAGCTCTGGAGGGTCGCATGCAGCCCTCCTGAGCTCCATTTTCACTGGCAGAAGTACTGTGGGCCAGTCCTTCGCTGTTTCCAGGGCGGCTCCGCAGGCCAGATCTAAGCACCCCATAAGCTGGCTCCGGCCCCTGGTACTTGAGTTTGACACCCCTGTCCTATAGAGGCACTGCCGGGAAGACATGTGGTCCAATTTAGATGTTAGGGGGAGGAGAACACACACACACAAGCAAGAAGTCTATCCATGTTGTATTCTCAAGTCTTCACAATGCTAATTCTATTTGGTAGGCTGGCTGGAGAATTCTGGGAGTGATTAATTGTTCTCACTGTTAGGAAATTTCCCCTTAGTTCTAGGCTGCTTCTCTCCTTGATTAGTTTCCACCCATTGATTCTTCTCTTGCCTTCTGATGCTTTGGAGAATAGGTTGATGCCAAAGGTGGATTCCTACCAGTTCAGAACGGTTCGGCCGAGTAGGTAGTAACTCGGCCTGCCACACCCCCAAACTAGTTCTATCAGCAGTGCCTATGGCACTGCCATCTTGTTTTTTGCTTCTGTGCATGCACAGAAGCATTTTTTACTACTGTGCATGCGTGCAAAGTGTGTATCAAGCGCCTGCATGCACCAAGCACATCCCTGAGCGAACCGACAGTAGCAGAAGCCGGAGCACACTCCTGGTTGAGCCTCTCTTCTTGTGGCAGCTGCTTAGATTATGGACCACTGCTATCATGTCATCCAATTACCTCCAACAGACCTATTAGATCCCACAGACTAGGCCTCCTCCGAATCCCATCTGCCGGCCAATGCCGATTGTCTACCACCCGGAGGAGGGCCTTCTCTGTGGCTGCTCCGGCCCTCTTGAACGAGCTCCCCATGGAGATTCGGACCCTCACCACCTTTCAGGCTTTCCGCAAAGCCCTTAAAACCTGGCTGTTCCAACAGGCCTGGGGCTGACGAGTTCCCGTCCCCGCTCGAATTGTGTGGCTGTTGGTTGTTTTTAAATTCTTTTTGTAGTTGCCTATCTGTTTTTTTTCTTTCCCCTTGTCTGTATTCCCTCCCCTTGATTTGTTAGCCCCCCCTGAGTCCCTCCGGGAATAGGGCGGCATATAAGTGCAATAAAATCAAAATCAAATCAAATCCCTAGTTCTTCTTTTTGCTAGACTAGATATACCCAGTTCCTGCAACCGTTTTTCATATATTTTTTTAACTTTCAGCCCCCTAATCATCACTTTCCAAGCTGCCAAGATTGAGAAGCACTGAAATAAAGGATGGTGATCATTCTCACATGCCATTTCTCATCCTCAAATCATAGTCTTGTGCCATCCATTAGCTAAGTGACTGGAACTGGCCCTACCATAGGGCAGAGTGAGACAGCCATTTCCAGCATCAGATTCTGGGGTGGCAGAATCTGCAGTGGCAACTCTCATGCCAACTCCATCCTCCACTCCCTCCCGTTGAAAACCAAAACAAGTCCCCAACTTCATCAGCTACTTAAATTCAGATGCTATTTGGCAGGATTATCCAATCATCTTCTATGCCTTGAGAAGGAGATTATTAGGATTGCATATCTGGACTGCTAACACAAATTAGTGGATGTCAGCCAAGTAGAATTAGCATTTTGGCATTTTTGCTAGAGCACTGGGTGAACCCAATGACAGCATGGCCAAAGCTAAATTCAGATCCACAATGGCTTCTGATAATAATAGGCAACTTGGCTAAAAATAAAGGGGAGCAGTTTGGAGATTAGAAGAGAGAAGCCAAAACACTGGGAATCAATTTATGGGTGAAAAGTAGCCAAGTTTTAAGAAACATGGGGTTGAAACTAAAGTAGAATGAAATATGGATTAAAAATATAAGAATGAAGACGTGGCATAAAAGGGACAGTTAGAAGTTTGCTTAAAAGAAATGTCATCAGACTCTAACCACAAGATGTTCTAGCCAACGTCCCTATGTCAAAAGTCCAAACCACAAGGTTCAGATAAAGTTCGTTAATAACATGTAGTCCATACCTGTAACAAAAGGAGAAGTAACACTGTCATCTCCTTATAAGGCTTTTTCCTCAAGGTAACCAATAAGAAATGAGTTAAGTGTTTCCGTGTTACGCTGCCTTTGAGAATGTATAAGAACGTGTGCTTTGATGATGAAGGTTGTTCAGAATTTGCAATGTTAGCCATTTCGCTAACTTTCTGAACCTGGCTGCCAAAAAAACTTTTCCTGTATCCCGAGAAGTCTAAACCCTGTCATTTTCTGCAACAAAGCAGAGTATACCCAATTGGTGGCAGGGTGATGCAGTGGTTAAACTGCAGTATCGCAAGCTAACTCTGCCCACTGCCAGGAGTTGGATCCTAACCGGCTCCAGGTTGACTCATCCTTCTGTCCTTCTAAGGTCGGTAAAGTGAGGACCCAGATTATTGGGGGCAATATGCTGACTCTGTAAACTGCTCAGAGAGTGCTGTAAAGCACTGTGGAATGGTGTATTAAATATAAGTGCACTTGCTCTAACTCTTTGTGATGGAATGTAGTCTGGAGTGCCAGAGAGGAGGGGCTGCTTCCCAGAGAACAAAGAGGCGGTGGGACTTGGAAAGTTTTGTAGACAGGAAAACAGCCCTCCGAGCAGTTCCCAGAGTATACTTATTGTTATGCAGATAGTTGATTTAGTCCGGCAAGAGTTGTCTATTGGTGAAGAATAATAAGAAACACTACTCAGAAATAACTCGAGTGTCATTCTTGTGGCCTGCTATACTTGTCTTCTCTAGGTGCAATATCCTTCTTCTCGATATGGTTACCTCATTTTTTTTACTGATGAAAATTCAGTCATGGATCCTCTAGGTCAGGGGTGTCAAACGCACGTTGTCATGGCATCTTCACATGATGTATTGTGACTTTTCCCCCATCACTAAACCAGGCATGGGTGTGGCCAGTGCGTGATGCATCCGGCCTGCAGGCCAGGAGTTTGACACCCCTGCTCGTGGGTCCCCCACTCACAGGCTGTGGCTTACTATCAGTCTGCAGCCCATTCAGAACCGGGCCACAAAAGCGGCAGGCAGTTCCACTTAAGTCACAGTGGGAAGAGAACAGACATCACAGTAGCTGAGGACAAAATGTATATGGAAAACAGCAACCAGTGACTGGAAGGAAATGCTGTGGCCCACCAGCACAGCTGGCAGCAAATTCAGACAGTGAGGAGGAACATGGGCCAGTCCTGGAATCTGGGGAAGGCTCTGATGAGGGCTCTGTGTCAGAGGCAGTGCGGGGGCCAGAGCTGTATGCCAGTTAACAGCTGCCTTCAGAGTCAAACATCAGTGAGGCAGATGAACAGCTGGAGCCTGTTCCCAGTACATGCAGAGTTGCCAGACGAAGGGAACAGCTAAAGAACAGGGGTCGACTTGGGAGTAAGGCCATAGGTGGACAATGAATGGCCCCTCCCAGGGGAAATAAAAGAGGAGGGAAAGGGGAGTGGAGTTTGCAGGAGACAATTAGTTTGCTTAATTGGTTCGTGACTCTCCGAGACTCCTTGCCAAGTTTTGCAGATATCAGCCTGTCAGCTCTCCAAGCGAGATAAGGTCTGTGACTATAAATCCTCCCTTGAAAGACTTTGCTGGATGTGAATGAGCAGAATTCATAGTAAATCAATAAAATAATTTTTTTGTCAGGACAAGGAGTTTGCTTCATGCTCTCAGGAAGCCTAGGTCACAACAGGAAAGAGCAGTCCCACCACAGGCCACAACAGCTGATTGGAGTGAAGATGTTTGCCCATGAAGCACACTAAGGCAACTGCATGTACTACTTGAGATGACAGAACTTTGAAAATACTATTTTTTTTGCCCCTGCAAATGGTCAGGATTTCCTTTGATTCACATTCTAACATTGTGTTTTAAAATATGCTGTATTAAATTGAAACCCTGCTTTTTTAAATGAATACGCAGGAAAACAAAATTCATTCATTCACTCCAGGAAATACTTTCATTTTGCTAATGTACTGTGGCAGCTTTTTGTCTTTATGTGATCTTTTTATCTTTTCACTGTTAGCAAAGCAGATCCAAAATCTTAGAATTTAGAGAAAGCAAAAACAGCTCCATGCTTTTTTTCACAGCTGGAGTGATTGTGTCATTTGCAGGAACAGAATTTCGTAGTGTAATAAACTTAGTAGATTGGAAGGCAGGACACGCTGTAGCCATTAATTTACCTGACAACAGAAACAACCTTCTTACACCATGTAGAAAGATACAGGAATGCCTGTTCTCTGCATTAAACACACTTCAGAAAGTATCACAATTGTTCCACAATTTATCTTAATCAATTCAGGATGAGCTTTAACAGCATGTAAAATGAATAGGCTGTGCAAGGTACATGGATGTAGATCAAATATAAGGCTGTTGTGGATTAGGCATCTTGCAGAACAAATGAAGAAACCAGCAATAAATGGGTCGCATTAGAAATCCCAACAATGTTGTCCATAATAAACCATGGTGGCAAATGTATGACACTAATACAAATTATGTCACACAAGTGACATCAACACACAAATGATGTAGAATGGCGCTAGTGTACTAATGATGCAGGCTGCACAACCATGTCATCACATGACTGAAGTATTTATTTATTTATGCATTTATTTATTTATGCATTTATTTAGTTTGTCAAACCTGCATGAGATAACAGGTATAAGTATAAACATGGACATAGACACAGGAAATGGGTACAAATAAATGGGGACAATAGGACAGGGATGGTAGGCACGCTGATATGCTTATGCACGCCCCCTTACAGACCTCTTAGGAAAGGGGTGAGGTCTACACTGGACAGTTTAAGGTTAAAGTTATGGGGGTTTGAGGATGTAACAACAGAGTTGGGTAGTGCATTCCAGGCATTGACCACTCTGAAGTCTTATTTTCTGCAATCGAGTTTGGAGCGGTTAACGGTGAGTTTGTATCTATTGTTTTCCCGTGTATTATTGCAGTTGAAGCTGAAGTAGTCAATGACAGGTAGGACATTGTAGCAGACAATTTTGTGTACTATGCTTAGTTCAGACCTTAGTTGGCATAGTTCTAGGTTGTCCACGCCCAAAATTTCAAGCCTAGTGGCATAAGGTATTCTATTGTGAGCAGAGGAGTGAAGAACTCTTCTTATGAAGAGTGATCATGATCTTGATCACATCCTTGCAATTTTCTACTCCCCCTTTCCTTGCCCCTCTACTAGAGACCTGTAAAGTCTATCTTTCCTTTGATTTCAGAATGGCAAATGGGGTGCTGTGGATGTGGTCTCGCCAATAATCATATAAGGTCTTAGATCAAAGTTGCCCAGTAACCTTCCAAGTTCATGGAAGAGGCAAATTAAACTTGCCTGTTGACTCTGGGTACCCCCACAGCAATCAAACAAAGAAATTACAATCACATCAATAGGAGATAAAAGATAATATTAAAAGATGGCAAGCACAACAAAACAAGAGGTCTCACTTTCCCGAGTCAAAGGTCTGGGTGAAGAGCCATGACTTCACATGGTTCTTCTTCTAAATAACAGCAGAGTGGGTGCCATCCAGCTCTCGGGGGAGGGGATCCTATTGGGATGGGGGGTTGCTACAGAGAAGGAATGTGTGATGACCCAGATGGTCAAGGCAAGGTAGGTCTGTGGATAGTTCTTGATTTCTCTCAACAAATGTTTTAGCCAATGACCCTCCAACAACCAGTAAGACTCCATCCAATGCTACCTTAAGGGCAATCAACCTCGGTCTCCCAAACACAGCCCCATAAAACAGAGAACACCCACAGAGTAGGAGCCCACTCTCGGGGCAAGATCTAGGGTTCCATGTCCAATCCACGAGGCATAGTCCTGGTACAAGACAAGGACAGTTCTTAGGACAAGGAACATGTCACGGACAAGAAGCAGTTCCAAAGGCACAGTGAAGCAAAGGCCAAACACAATCCACAAGAGAAGGGGTAGATCCAAACCAAAGGGGGAAGAGCAACCTTCCAAGCGAGGCAAGACAAACAATAAGAGGCAAGAGTCGAAGCCATGGGACTGTAAGCCAAATCAAACAATTGTTCCTGGCAAAGGCTAACTCCCCATGACTTCTCCTTAAGTTACTCCAAGTGTTTCTTGTTAGGAGGGGATGGGGCAACCTCCTCTCGAGTAGTCTTGTGGCCCTACTCTGGGCTTGCCTCTGCTCCACTCTCCTAGCCCTTGGATCAGTGGAGTAGGCAGCTGTTTCTCATCAAAGGAGATCAGCTGCCTATTAGCACCACTGCCAGTAAGCAGTCGATCCTTCCCTATATCTGTGCAGGCAAACAGTTCTTTGTCTGGTTCACTACCTGTCAGCCTCTGCTTCGCTGCTGCTTTTCAGCTGCCATTGAAACGGGGAGGGGGGGACATGGCATTTGGGAGGGGAATCATTATGTACTGGAGGATTGTTATTAGGAGCTGTCCTGACCATCTATCTGCGCATGTGGAAGAAGGGAGTTTCCCGCCAAAGCTAACTGTCCAGCATTCCAGCCTGATGATGGTTTTTGAAGACATCTCCCACCTGACGGTTGGGTGAATTATTATTGGACTATGAAATGGGGTGCCAAGGGGAGGGGATTGAATTATACATGATATCTATCGCTTTCGCGCCTTTTTACTCAGACTCAGCTTTGCTTTGCTACTCATTGTTTGTAATTAGTAAAAGTACACTTAATTCTAAAGCATGGAGTTGAGTGGTTTCTTTCTTGATTATTAAATGAAGGAGCACCTGACACTACCTTTCCCAAAGCCTGAGGACCCTGGGATAGATTGTCCTTGGCCCCTTGTTAAGGTTCCAAGTAATACAGCCATATTAAACAGATCTCCGAGGCAAGTAGGTTTCTCAAAGAATATGGAAGTATCATATCGGCATGAGCTGGTGAAAACCAACTCTTAATATTCCCACGGTTTTCACCTAATTAAAAGTAAAAGCTCCCCCTTTTTCCCAAACAGTCAGTCACAAGATCCAATCAAGGTCCCATCTGATTGCCAGGCGACATCGCTCCTCCTCTCCTCGGCCACCTGCAGGAATGTCCTTGGCTCCCAGGAGAAAGTATTTTGTTTTGACTGCAAGACCCCTCCCTATCCCTCACCTCCAGTGTGGCAACACTGAAGCCTCAAAATGGCCTTGGTCAGGTCAGCCTCAGGGTTGACACCCCTGGAATCTCCAAGATCCTAAGAGAGATGTGTCTTCCCTGTGAGATGGTCACAGTTCCAACTCTTCCTCCTCCGAACTGGGCTCTGATGGGGCTACGACAGAATGATTTTGGTGTCCTGATGAGATTATTTAACCAAAGTAATCAGTAACCTGCGGAACTGAATTGGCTGGGCAGTTGGTATGGCTGTCCCTCTAGTATCTTGCTCCTGTTAGATGCAGAGCTTTATGGAAATAACTAGCACCTGGCTGAGAATCCTGGCTGTCCCTGCAAATATTATGCTACCCTTAGTCAGCACATTATCTTAATGCTGTCAAAGGAGAAACTATTGGCATAATAAATAATCTATTTTGCTTAAAAGAAATCCAGCAGTGGCTTACTCAGTTTAAAGGATCACATAGGGGGTGTTTTCAGATAAATACATTTTCAATTGCCCAATTTCTCATTTTCTCGATTTCTAAGTTGAAAGATAGCAGGACGTGGGTGAGTTAATCTGACCTTGAATATTATGAGGATCTTATGGGAATACATGTAGACCTCTATGTCAACCCTGAGGCTGACCTGTCCGAAGGCATTTTATAATAGCAGTTAGACTTATATACCGCTTCATAGGGCTTTCAGCCCTCTCTAAGTGGTTTACAGGGTCAGCATATTGCCCCCAACAACAATCCGGGTCCTCATTTTACCCACCTCGGAAGGATGGAAGGCTGAGTCAACCCTGAGCCGGTGAGATTTGAACAGCCAAACTGCAGAACTGCAGTCAGCTGAAGTAGCCTGCAGTGCTGCATTTAACCACTGCACCACCTCGGCTCAGTGTTGCCACACTGGAGCTGAGGGGCAGAGAGGGATGAATAGAGATAGCTGCGGTTTTGTAGTCAAAACAGAATACTTTCTCCTAGGAACCAAGGACATTCTCACACCTGGTGAGAGAGAGGGGGAGGGAGGGAGGAGTGACGTTACCAGGCAACCGGATGGCACCTTGATTGGACTATGTGACTGATTGTTTGGGAAAGGGGAACAACTTTTATTTTTAATTGCTGGGTGGGTGTGGCCATGGGGGGCAAGGCATACTTGGCCTCCTGCACCATGGCAAGGTGTTGTTGTTTTCATCCTCCTCAGGCACCAGAGGCTTTCTTTGAGCCTCCAGGAGGGTGAAAACAGCCTCCCCCAGGCTCTAAAGACCCTCCGGAGACTGAAAATAGGCCCATTTTCAGACTTCCAGGAGGCCTGTTTTTTGCCCTCCCAGAGCCTCTGTGGGCCCTGCACTTACCAGGCATGATGAAAGGGCTGCGTGGAGACTCCTGGAAGGGGAGGGGTGAGGTGGGCGGGGCCAGCCAGTCCTGCCAACTACCAGTTTGGTGAACCAGATGAAAAATTAGCATCCAGTTTGCCCAAACTGATCTGAATTGGCTGAATCCCTTCCTTGGGTACCTCCACAGCAAAAGAGCTGCTGTGGTGCAGTGGATAGAGTGCAGTACTGCAGGGTAATTCTGCTGATCACTGGCTGCCAGCAGTTTGGCAGATCAAATCTCACCAGGCTCAAGGTTGACTCAGACTTCTATCCTTCTAAAGGTGGGTAAAATGAGGGCCCAGATTGTTGCGGGCAATATGCTGACTTTGTAAACTGCTTATATAACAGTGGTATATAAATCTATTGCTACCTCCACAGCAAAAGGGGTGGTACTTTGTGCCAGTCCTCTTGAAGATTTTGAATCCCTCTCTTCTGCAGATGCTGGTGTTAATTTATGCGAAGCTTAGCAGGATTTAAAAATAGAAGGGCTCTTCCTTTCGCCTAGGGTTATCTTCTCCATTCAAGTGATAGCTTTGTAGAGCAGAAAAAGTGATTTTGTGGTGGTCACAGACCACACCTAGCATTTGGAGAAGGCAGGGGACAAAACATTATGCATGGTATTGTCAGAAGGGAATATTTGTAGTTCAAGATTGGACTGTGGGGTCCTTGCTGCTCTGTGACTGTGGATGTTTTCTTGCAGACATTTCATTATCCTACTAGGTAATATCATCAGTGTTAGAAAGGAATGGGGTTGGTTTTTTATTTTTGTTTTGTTTTGTAAACTAGGAGAACCAGGGCCGTGGCAGGCCTGGGTCACTGCCAGTTCCAGTGACCCAGGCTGCCAAGTTACTATTGGTTTGGCCAAACCGGTCCAAAGCAGTAAGAACCCACCTTTGATTCATGGGCATGGCAGATGAAGGATGCTGCAAAATCCCCATTCCCTCCCCACTCTACTAACCTGCTTTCCAGCTCCGTTCTCCTGTTCAGGGCAACAAAAGAAGATCAGCTGGGAGGCAACAGGGTCAGGGCCAGCCTATTTGCCGGTTTTCTGAACTACTCAAAATGTCCACTACTGGTTCTCCAGAACCTGTCAGAACTAGCTGAATGCCACCTCTGGTGGGAAGCCCTGAAGCCAGTTGGAGCAATTGTGGTCAAAGCGGGGGTTGGCTGTTACATGAGAACCGACGTCTTCATTTTGTCACCTCTTACTGAATTACTAAAGAGCGATGCTCCCTTTGCCACCTGCTAGATAATCCAATAAGTGCCACAGTTTGTAGCTAACTGACTGTGCAAAGCAGGTGTGCTACCACCAACCTTTCACCCCAGTGGGCTCTGTTTGTATTAGCCGATATAGTAGAATGCTTTCAAAACTCAATTCAACACCTTTATGTACTCACTTGAACTGCCTCTCTGTTTTAAAACCTATTATTCTTCCCCTCCCAACCTTCGCTTTCATTTCCCACCCACCTTCCCCAACCTTCTGTAATCTCATTTTTACAGTTCATTTATATGTTTTTATTCAGTTTAACTTGTAATTCCTCCCCATTCACCGTTTTACTTTGTAGCCGGGCTTGTTTTAAAAGAGGGAGGTGGTGGTGGTGGTGTGTGTGTGTGTGTGTGTGTGTGTGTGTGTGTGTTTCATTCCTTCTGTCTGGCACCTGTGATTATGCACTTCAGTTTGGCTGCTCAAACGTGTCACACAATATATAATAACAGGGGAGATCATGCTGACTGCAGCCTTGTAAAAGAGGAGGGGAAGACACAAAACAGGCTACCCTTTCAATGTGTGCTTGGCAGAGCAAAACCTTTCTATTCCATATACAATCTGATCAAAACTTCAGGTTTCCACCTGTAATTATCTTCTATCCCACCCACCCCACTTCCTGGCATCAGTGAATTTAAAAGGTGGGGAAAAAACTTACAGAACATTCTGTTCAGCTGTACTGTCCTCACACATCTTACGAGGAAAAAGAAATCCACTTCCACAGGCCGTTTGTCTCGGGAGAATTCACCATAGTTCAGCACAGGTGGAGGTTTAATCTTCACCGTGTTTTCATCCCAGGTCTGTGCACTTTTGGACTCATCCAGCTGACAGGTCATTGACCTTCATTGTCCTGCTGTGGCTCATCTCCTCCTTCTCTCTTCCGCTGTTGGAAGAAATGTCCTTCTGGGTTCCATTCCAAGTGGGGACAAAGACCCTGGATTCATGGAAGAGTTGCTTGGGAAGAAGGTTTGTTGATGGACAGGACCACATGGTTTGAGGTCCTGGGGGAGAAAAGGGAAGAGATGCTGAGAGTGCCCTGGGTTTTATGCCCTCTCTGGGCTTTTGAATTTGAGCTTGTATTCTGATTGGTTGCCGGACTCCCATGGGGACATTCAGGAGTAAACTTTGTAGGTTGTATTTTTGAGTCCCAAGTTTGGTTGACTCTTGCTGAGTGATGATGTAATGAAAGGGCTTTGGGATTCCTATTATGGCTCTGCCTGAAGGGGGGAATATTTGTTATGGAGAATAGACTGGTTCAGGCCTTAATGGCCCATTGACAAAGGTCTGTGGGGAGGTGAGTTTCTGCCTCCCTTTTAGGGGAAATATTCTGCCCTTTTAATATTTCCTAAAATATTTCATTTTTCTCTAGGAGAGGGGTGGGTGCTAACCTTCCCACATCACCAAGCTCAGATTGCAAAAAATGGAGGTCTGCCAATCTACAGGTCTCCTAGTTAAGTTTCCATAAGGTTGCAAAGTGGGAGGCCCTGACGAAGGCCCTGAGCTTGGAAACTTTGAAGGCCTTCAAGACAGAGGTCAGTGAAAGACAAGGAGGCACGATAGGTTCCTTGGCAGCCCAAGGAGATGCTCACAAGAATCCATAATAGTTATAGATGGAAAGATCTGGCAACACGATGTCTCTCGGATGGCCTGAAAGTCAGAAGTTACCAAAGGACTAAATGAAAGCTATTGGCTTAGGCCAATGGTGGGATGCTGCGGTTTAACCATCAGTTCAGGGAATGTGCGCTTTGCACGTGAACACATGCTTTATGTGCAGCACTGAAAAATGGAGCATTTAGAAGCTCAGCTGCTTATCTTCCAAATCAGCAACAGTATGTAGAACAGCAAGGGGGGGGATATCAGTTGCGCTGCACGATTGAGATGGGATAGAAAGCAGGAAATAAAGGACAGGATAGGGTGGGAGTGAGTGGGTGGGGCTAACTGATCATTGGGGCTACCGGTTTACCCAAATCGGTCCAAACCGGCTGAATACCACAGTGGTGGGTTTCAAAATTTTTTAGAACCTCTTCTGTAGGTGTGGCCTGCTTTGTGGGAGTGGCTTGCCAGCTATGTGACCGGGTAGGAGTGGCTGGCCAGCCATGTGACTGGGTGGGCGTGGCCAACTTGTAAAATGTGGTGAAACTCACTTAACAACGCTCTTGCTTAGCAACCAAAATGTTGGCTCAGAAACTCTGCCATTTGAGAGCATGCAAGTCTTAAAGCTGTCAAGTTACAAGACCCTTGCTCCCCTAAGCCTTTAGAAAAAAAAACCCCAGGGATGTTCAAACTTGACAGCTTTAAGACTTGTGGACTTCAACTCCCAGAATTCCTCCTCTCGCTCTTCATCTTGATGATGTGCGGACGGGCGGGGGAGGGAGCTGGAACCGGTTCTAAATGGCCCTGTAGATTTGTGGAACCTCTTCTATAGAAGAGGTTAGAACTGGCAAGAACCCACCCCTGGAATACCACCTCTGGCTTAGGCCTAATATATGGAGAGAGATCTCATCTCTGGACTCCTTTTCTAATCTCCACGTGTTCTTCCAGCTCTCCCCATCCTCACCCCAAATTATACTACAACTAGCACTCTTGGTGACAGGCCACATAACTTCACAAGGAGCAGAAGAACATGGCTGCTGTGAGGAGAAAGAAGAAAACTGTGGAGAAATTGCCTGGTCTCGGGGAAGTATATATCCAGGTCTTTTCACCATTGGCACAGTCAAGTTGTGACAAATTGATAGCGGTCAAGAGGCATCGAGGACTGCATTTTCGGCTCACGGCAACCAGTTGCAGTGAAGGCAAGTTGGCAAATGAAGGAGCACCTTCTCAGGGGCCATTCTGAATTGGATCCATCATTAACCGGGCTGTGGCCAGAGGAATGGCAATGCGGTTAAAAGCACAGATTTTGTGCAGGCTCATGGGCCTCAAAGCACCAGGAGGAGGGGACGTGGCAAATGCAGCTGCAAGATGAAGGGTCTTTCTACATTGCTTTGCAGGAAACGAAGGGACAAAATCTCATACCCAGGAAAGGCTAATCTAGTTTAAGAAAAGGGGGAAAACAGAGTGAAAAAATTGGCAGTGCTTCTCTCCTTTCTATCCCCTCTCCTTTTTGCACCAATGAGTCCACCTCAAACGCAGAAGAACAAAGGAAGAGGGAAAATCTTTTCAACCTTTCAATTAAGGTCATAAAAAGTGAGTGATCAGGTCTGGGCAGACAAATAGTTCTTGGTCTTCCCAATATCCCAAAATATCCGGATGATAGGAATGCTTCAGAGATGACTCGAGTTCTGTACAATAATAATAACTCAGTAATGACTCAAAGTCTCCACAGTGAAGACTTGATGGATGAGTTCAAACAGCCCATTAAAGGCTAAAGCTAGGTAAAAATAACAGAACATGCTATGCTCCAAGAAACCATTAGGGCTTAATGGGATGGCCCAGTTCCCACACATGTTGAACTAGAAACAATTCCACTCCATTTTAGGCTTGCCTGATGTCAACTCAGTCAAAGGTTCACTTGACATGATTAATTGGGTGAGATAAGAGTCTAGTGCAATGTTTTTCAACCTTGGCAATGGTCTTACAATTGCCAAGGTTGAGAAACACTACTCTAGCTTGCTGCATGAAGTGGGACAGGAGTGGGGCAGGTTGAACTCAAAATGCCATCATGAATTAATCTAGAAATTAGGAGAAACTGCATGACAATGAGAACAATTGATCAGGGGAATGGCTTGCCTCCAGAAATCGTGGGCTTTGCTCAGAGGTGGGATTCGCTTACCTTCCCTACCGGTTTGCAGATGTGAGTGCACTTGCGTGCATGCTTGCTTTGATCGCATGTGCCTTGTCTGTGCATGCGCACTGCCTTCTGGGCATGCACAGTGCTTGCGCATTATGTCAAGGCAGGTGGGCGAAGCCTCTCACAGCTGCCGCTACTGGTTCACCCGAACTGGAGAGAACCAGCTGAATGCCACCTCTGGTTTTGCTCTATTATTGGAGGTTTTCAAGAAGAAACTGGACAGCCATTTGTCCAGAATGATATAAGGCAGTGATGGGTAACCTTTTTCTAAAGATGTGCCAAAGCTGTGTGTGCAGGTGCTATTGCACGCATGTGCCCACCAACCTGCGAAGGTGCGAGGAACTCCCCCACCACACATGTGCGAGCGGCCTCTGTGCGGAAGGGAATTTTCACCCTTCCCAGGCTCCGGAGGCTTTCCTGAAGCCCAAGGAGGGCGGAAATGACCTCCCCCAGCCCTCCGGAAGTCCGAAAATCAGCTGAGGGCTTCCAAGATCTGCAGTGCTGGCAAATATGGCGCTGTGTGCCACCTGTGGCACCAGAGGTGGGTTCCTACCAGTTCCTACCGGTCCGGCTGAACTGGTAGTGATTTTGTGGCCTGGGCCTGCCACGCCTCCAAACCAGTTCTCCAGTCAGGGTGGCATGTTTTTTTCCCTTTTAAAAGGTTCTGTGCATGCGGAGATCTATTTTTGGGCAACTGCGCACATGTGCGGGCACAGAACCAGCAGTAATGCCAACTGCAATCAACCCCTGTGTGGCACATGTGCCATAGATTCGCCATCATGGATATAAGGTCCCTTGCTTGAGCAGGGGGTTGAACTAGAAGACCTTCAAGATCCCTTCCAATCCTATTATTCTTTGTTCTAATCTACCAACCATCAGGTGGCAGCATGGCTGCCATTCTAAAACCCAATCAATTCTGGTGCAGTGTCCAATCCCTTCTCCAAGAAAAATAGACAGCAATAAACAGAAGCTCCTCCCCTTCGAGAACTTGCTGTTCATACCACAAAACATCTTAGGAATAATGACAGGCTGCTACGTTTGAGTTATGCTCACCATGCCCTATCTGGCCAAGGATGAAGAGGCCATTGATATAATGAAGAGTTGCTTGCATTCTCTTGACATAAAGCCGGATTAAAACAGGTGTAGAACCAACTTTGCAAGTTACGGGAACACATCCTTTGTATAGGATTTGGAGGAGAGAAATAAGACTAGTGTTAGAGTTAGGGATGGAGGAACTTCAAGGAAGGTTCTCCTCCACATGTTCTCCTTCCCAACACCATGTTTCTTCTTGCGCTTAGAACTTCTATCGCCTGAAAAGTCCCAGCATTTCATCTAACAGTCCAATCTTAGTAGTGCAAATGGCGAGTCTGAATGCTACCACTTCTCTCTTCTTTTAATCTCTTGCTCAAACCCTAGCCTTTCTAATTTTGTGATTATTGTTCATGTCCAACTCTTCATGATCTCATGGACCATAGCATGCCAGATTCTCCCTGTCCTCCTAGAGTTTGCCCAAATTCATGTTCATTGCATCAATGACACTGTCTAACCATCTCGTCCTCTGCTATCCCCTTCTCCCTTTGCCTTCACTCTTTCCCAACATCAGATTCTTGTCTATCCCTACCTAACCTCCATGTATCTCACCTTCACGTCCTCCTTTAGCTGTTCTTAGCGATGAAATTCAACACCCTTCGTCAGGTCAGCTAAAAAAAATCTATCCTGAGCTTGGTTAGTTTTGACCAGGGTTAAATTTTGTATATGAGTGTTGTAGAATAGAATAAAATAACAGGAGTTGGGCGGGACCTTGGAGGTCTTCTAGTCCAACCCCCTGCTTAGGCAGGAATCCCTACACCCCTTCAGACATCCAACATCTTCTTAAAAACTTCCAGTGTTGGAGCATTCACAACTTCTGGAGGCAAGTTTGATTAATTGTTCCAATTGTCAGGAAATTTATCCTCAGTTCTAAGTTGCTTCTCTCCTTGATTAGTTTCCACCCATTGCTTCTTGTTCTACCCTCAGGTGCCTTGGAAAATAGTTTGACTCCCTCTTCTTTGTGGCAACCCCTGAGATATTGGACCACTGCTATCATGTCTCCCCTCCTCCTTCTTTTCATTAAACTAGACATACCCAATTCCTGCAACCGTTCTTCATATGTTTTAGCCTCCAGTCCCCTAATCATCTAGATTAGATTCTAGATTCTAGATTAGATTAACAGAGTTGGAATGGACCCTGTAGGTCATCTAGTCCTACTATCGTGCATTTGCATTCCTCCCCATTCCGTGTATTGAACGAACCCAGAAAATGAGCTAAAGCAGTAACTTAGTTAACCATGCTGTGGAGACGCAACCACTGTCTAATTTAGATTGTAAATGCCTTGTGGCCAAAGATCCCCTTGTACTCCCTGTGTAACTTCGTAAAACTCCCCGCACTTTAATTACATGGCAATAACAACAGCAACTCTCCAATCTGCCTTTCTTAGGAGATGGTGGGAAATGAGCAGCTTTGGGGATTTGCGGACAAGATTCCGATTTTATTTCTGAAAGCTCGAATACTTAGAGCTACACTGATTTGATTTATCTGAGCATCCTGATGGCCCACTGGTCGCTAGGCAACCCAGTCCCCTTCTGTACTCTTATATTGCTCTTGGGAGACAGACTGTGAATGATTGTTGCATGGATATGAAACTAAATGGGCCGTGGGTACCATTTGTAAGCAAGCCGAATGTATGTTTTGAGTAAGTAGAAGAATATCTATTTACTTGCAAGTGTCAACATGATAATTTTCTTCCCTCCCCTCTAATTTCTATATAGCTGGCAACACAAAGCAGACTCACACTGTTGGAGAGGTAAGGATTTTCCAAGACATAACAAAAGTCTCATTGATCACTAAAGAAGTGTGGGACAAAGTCAGCTTCTAAAAGCAGGAATCCCACCTCCTTTGATCCAAAGGATCTCCTTGTTTTCAAAGACCGATAGTCCTTGACTTAGAACCATTTGTTTAGTGACCATTCAAAGCTACAATGGTACTGAGAAAAGAGACTTATGACCATTTTCCCACCCTTACGACCATCACAGCCAGGGGTGGGTTGCTCCTGGCATTACTGTCGGTTCGCGCGTAAAAAGTTTTGTGCACGTGCACGCGCTTTACTCACACAAATGCCAAATGTGTGCTCTGCGCGTGTGCACATTTTCATCTAAAAAGGAAGGCCTGTGCATGCACAAAAGAGAGGGGAGAATAACATTTCTGCAATGAAAATTGTTCTGTGCATGCGCTGAACCGAAAATCAAGATGGTGACGCTGTAGGAGAACTGGTTCAGGGGAATAGCAAGCCTGGGTCTCTGCCAGTTCCACCAATCCAGGTCACCAAGTTACTACCGGTTTAGCCGAACTGGTAGGAACCCACCTCTGATTGCAGCATCTCCATGATCATGTGCTCAAAATTCGGACACTTGCCAACTGCCTCCTATTTATGACGGTTGCGGTATCCCAGTGTCGTGAGATCACTTTTTGCGAACTTCTGACAAGAAAAGTCAAAGGGGAACCCCGACTCACTGAACAAGTGTGCTCCTAACTTAACAACGTGCAGTGATTCACTTAACAACTGTGGCAAGAAAGGTCGTAAAATGGGGCAAACTCACTTAACAGCTTGGCCACCGAAGTTTTGTGCTCAGTTATGGTGATAATTGGAGGACTACCTATATTTTATAAATTATCTGATTTATTTGACTTAGGACATAATGTTAATGTGTCATGTGGTGCAGGAAGGACTTCAACTAGCTCCTGAAGAAACTGGCCAAAAATTCAAGAGGTCGAGCAAAGATGGGATAGTAAACACAAACTGAATGCAATGAGAATAATCAAAGAACATCAGAATCGTAGGAATGACCAACCAAAGGGACATCAAGATCATGATGGTGTCTCCTACACTGCATGCCTGATGTCTGGGATGTCACAAGTATAGCAATATCACCTAGACTTATATACTGCTTCACAGGGCTTTACAGCCCTCTCTAACCGGTTTACAGAGTCAGGATATTTGCCCCCAACAATCTGGGTCCTCATTTTACTGACCTCGGAAGGAGGGAAGGCTGAGTCAACCTTGAGCTGGTGATAATCGAAATACTAAACTGCTGGCAGCTGGCAGTCAGCAGAATTAGCTGCAGTACTGCATTCTAACCACTGTGCTCTTTGGATAGCCAAAGGGAAAAAAGCAAGATAGCAGCTGCAACTGCATTATCATGCCACCATCTTAGTTGTGTGTATGTGTGGGCGCATGTGTTTTACACCCCCGACACTAGCTTAGACTAAACTGCTTACTCCTCCAGGATGTAAGAATTCCCCATTTCCTTCTCTGCGTATGATCTGATCCATGGTTTATTTCTCCTGCATCAATTTAGCAATGTCTAAAAGTTAAGTCCAGCGAGGCTTCCAGCTCCATCCCGGCAGGCGGAGAGGGTGAAGGAGGACTGGAGGCGATGGGCGGGTGGGCGGCGAAGTGAGGCTGCTCGGCCGCCCCTCGTCCCTCAGACTCAGCTGCCCAAGCAGCCTCATTTCGCTGCCCGCCCATCCATCGCCTCCAGTCCTCCCTCACTCTCTCCGCCCACCGGGATGGAGCTGGAAGCCTCGCTGGAGCAGTCGGTGCCCGGGGGCATGGCTTTAAAGTGGCAGCAGGGCGGGCACCGACTGCTCCAATGAGGCTTTCAGCTCCATCCCAGCGGGCAGAGAGGGCGAGGGGAGACTGGAGGTGACGGCCGGGCGGGCGGGCTCAGCAGTGCCGCTGCACCGGCAGAGCCAGCCTGGAGGACGAGGGGCAGCCGAGCCTCAGCTGCCCGAGCAGCCTTGCTTCACTGCCTGCCCGCCCGTCGCCTCCAGTCCTCCCTCGCCCTCTCTGCCCACCGGGATGGAGCTGGAAGCCTCGCTGGAGCAGTCAGTGCCTAGGGGCATGGCTTTAAAGTGGTGGCAGGGCCCCAGCGGCAGGACTTTAAAGTCCCGCGCCGTCTGCTATAAAGCGGGTCCCGGTCCCGCTCTATGGCGGACGCGGCGCCGGGACTTCAGCGGGGCTTTCGTGCTTGCCTCACCGGCCATGAAGCTCACCGCACATCACTGAGCTTAGTCCTCCAGGATGTAAAAATTCCCCATTTCCTTCTCTGAGTATTATCTGATCCATGGTTTATTTCTCCTCCATCAATGTAGCAATGTCTAAAAGTTAATTCATGGGACGTGGTGGCTCAGTGGCTAAGACGCTGAACTTGTCGATCAGAATGGTCGGCAGTTCGGCAGTTTGAATCCTTAGCACTGCATAACGGAGTGAGCTCGTGTTACTTGTCCCAGCTTCTGCCAACCTAGCAGTTCGAAAGCATGTAAAAAATGCAAGTAGAAAAATAGGAACCACCTTTGGTGGGACCATAACAACATTCTGTGCGCCATCGGTGTTTAGTCATGCTGGCCACATGACCACAGAGATATCTTCAGACAGCGCTGGCTTTGAAATGAAGATGAGCACCTCCCCCTAGAGTTGGGAACGACTAGCACATATGTGCGAGGGGAACCTTTACCTTTACCTTAAACGTTAATTCAAGAATTAGAGCAAGGCATAGAATCTGCTATCATTTCAGTACTTTTAGTTCAGTTGGATTTGTTACTGTTTGAGAGAAATGTATCGATCAAAAATTGGGATGTGGGGAATAGATCCAAGGAAAAAAAACCCATTTACCGTACCATAATCCTATATAGGGAAAACCCCAAATCACTGTTAGGTATTTTCCTTCTCTCATTATATTTGGAAACAAAACAGAGCTTTTTTGAAGGGCTAAAGCCTGGCAAACTTTCTAAAACTTAGTTCATGAGTTTTGAGGTAATTCCTTTCTTTTGGGAAAGGGGGGGGGGAAAGGTGTAGAATCCAATGCAGTTGAAGAAAGTGATGAGATTAGCATTTATACTAGCCAGGTTTCAGATACTATTGGATGAAGGGTTATTGGGCAGAGAGAAGAAATTGATAAGGAATGAGCAAGCTCCTTGCTAAAAGCCGTGGGCCTAATGATCACGGGAACTGTAGCAGAAGGAACACATTGTCTTATTCTTTTGCATTCTCTCCTTTGGCTGGAAATACAAAAAACATGAAAATGATGGATGGTATCCTCAGAGTTTCTAAATAAGATATCACAGAGGACTCGGCGGTTTGATCAGCATGCAGCAAGCTGCAGCCTAAGACTGGTATACCTAAGGGAGCTCAGAGAATAACAACACACACTGGCTGAAGATTTATTTTGTTTATTTAAAGCCTCGGTATAACCACTGATCTTTTCAACCAACCCTGGGCAGCTCCCAATCAAAAATTAAAAGACCTATAAAATCATTTTAAAGCAATAAACCAAAAAAACAACAACCAAGAAAAGCTTGGCGCCAATCAGTTCTAATGTGCAGCCCCCCTAATCTCCCAAGGCCTGGGGAGAAAGGCCTTTTAAAAGTTTACAGAAGGCTAAAAGGATGGAGACCTGCCAAACTTCAGAGGGCAGGGTATTCCGTAGGGCAGGGCCTCCTATGGAAAAAAGCATACTTCTTAGATCCCATCCGATGGCAGTATTTAGAGAAAGAGTTTAGGAGCAATAGCAATAGCAATAGCAGTTAGACTTATATACCGCTTCATAGGGCTTTCAGCCCTCTCTAAGTGGTTTACAGAGTCAGCATATTGCCCCCACAGTCTGGGTCCTCATTTCACCCACCTCGGAAGGATGGAAGGCCGAGTCAACCTTGAGCCGGTGAGATTAGAACCGCTGAACTGCAGATAACAGTCAGCTGAAGTGGCCTGCAGTACTGCACCCTAACCACTGCGCCACCTTGGCAATCCCACCCTATCTCACCTGGAAGGATGGGTAGATGTCCTTATGGAAAGGCGGTCCTCCACTTAGCCTGGCCTTGAACCCTATAGGGTAGGAGTGTCAAACTCAAGGCCCGTGGGATGCTTAAATCTGGCCCACGGGGCCAGCCTGGAAATCGCAAACAATCGGCCCTCGGTGCGTCTGGCAGCCAAAATGCAGCTGTGCACTGCCATGCTACGCCCCATTTTTTGGCCTGGATGGCCTCCTGTAGCACTCTGCCGGCCAAAATGGGGTGTGGCACAGCTGCGTGTGGGTCCACCATGCCCCAATTTGATTGGTAGAGTTCTGCAGGAATCCATCTAGGCCAAAATAGCCGGCAAAGTGCTGCAGGAGGCCATCCAGGATGAAAATGGGGCGCGGGGAGGCTGTGCGCGCCCCACATTCCCCGCTTTGGTTGGCAGAATGCTGCAGGAGGCATCCGTCCTGCCTTCCCCCCACTCCCCCCCACCCCATGGAGAAGAACTACAATGTTGATCCGGCCCTCCAAGAAATCCAGTTTCACCCCCCCCTCCCACACACACACACGATAGAGCTTTGAAGTTGATAACTAACTAACTAACTAACTAACTAACTAACTAACTAACTAACTATTTATTTGTTTGTTTGTTTGTTTGTTTGTTTGTTTGTTTGTTTGTTTGTTTATTTATTTATTTATTTATTTATTTATTTATTTATTTATTTATTTATTTATTTATAGGCCGCCCAATCCCGAAGGACTCCGGGGGCTTACAAAGCAAAAAGAAGAGAAATTAATAAAAAAAATAAAGGAAACAAGTTAAAAACATCACACATGCACCCAATCTGGACCTCAGCAATGAGGTCAACAGCCTCAGGCCTGCTGGAATAGCCAGATTTTAACAGCTTTTTGGAAAGAGAGTGAGAGTGGGCAAGGTCCAGATCTCTCGGGGCAGCTCATTCCAAAGGGTCGGAGCAACCACAGAGAAGACTCTCCTCCGAGGAGCCGCCAGCCGACGTTGTCTGGCTGACGGCATCTGAAGGAGGCCCACCCTGTGGGA